>NW_015539915.1:1301317-1320660 GCF_001515605.1 Sinocyclocheilus anshuiensis
ATATATATATATATATATATATATATATATATATAATATATATAAAATAACTGAGATATGAGTAAATGAAGTCAAATCAAATATATTTTCCTCCACACAATAATAATATATTCACTTAGAACAGTAAAATGATGTAAAAGTACTTTCTACAATAATTACAATAGTAAATTCAATTAAAATAATTAAATAATAAAAATAAATAATAATCTTTACCCAATAATTTCTTACTATACTAAAGTCACTCATATTAATAAAACAATAAATTATTATTTTCTTAGTAATTATTCACAATAACAAATTCACTCATAATAATACAATAATAACAAGAAATTATTTTACCCAATAATTACTCACAATAATGAAGTGTCTCACATAATAAAATAAAATATTTTACACAATAATACTCATGAATATAAATTCACTCATTATAATAAAATACAAATATTATTTACAGCATCATTTATCACAATAAAAGGCCTAAATTCAAAAGTCATTTTTATAGCATAACACTCATAATAATAAAATAATTATAATAAATATTTACTCAATTATTTACAATAATACATTCACTTAATAATAAAATACTTTTTACACAATAATTACTCACAATAATAAATTCACTCATAATGATAAAATAATAAAAGTAAATTATATTTACAGCATAATTACTCACAATAATATATTCACTCCTAATAAAATAAACATATTATTTACAGCATGATTTATCACAATAAAATGCCTAAATTCACTCATAATAAAATAATAATAATAAATATTTACTCAATTATATACAATATTAAATTCATTCAATAATAAAATATTTTTTCACAATTATTACTCACAATAATAAATTCATAATGATAAAATAAAAATCGTTAATGCAATAATTACTCTCAATTATGAATTCACTCACAAGTATTGGCACAGAAACTGCATTTACTATTGTCAAGGCTGCTTGTAGATTTTGGGCATGTCACAGTTATGTTGAGCATCTTCGAATGGCCAGTTAATCATTCTGGCTGATATATCAGTCTATCGCTATTATAAGAGTGTGTTTGTGATTCTGTGGATCTGTAACTTTCAGCTAGCTGCTTCTTAAACTCACATCAACGTGTGTTTGTGTATATGTAAATTTGTCTTTAGGACTCAAGCAGAAATGGCACACACCTGCCGAGGCACGATTACCTTGGCGACGGTGCACATAGAGGTGGGTGACACCTGTCACTTTGTGCTGACGAGTGGAGGGCGGAGCTACCACCTGAAGGCGTATTCAGAGGGCGAGTGTCAGCGCTGGGTTTCTGCTCTGCAGCAGGCCAAAGCAAACGCCACTCAAATGATGACACATTCAGGTGAGTGATGAGTCGCAGTCAGGCGCCGATTAACACACAGGCTTGCCTAGGCTGCAGCTTAGGGGCCCCACGTGTGCAGGGGCCTTGGATTGACCAGACTATTTTTTTTTTATTTTAAATTTACTTCAGCAGGAACAAAAAAGACCCTCATTGGCCCATAAGAAACATTAAAGAAGGATTCGTTGCAGAGCGTTTGACAAAATAAATGTTTTTTATTGTAGAATGCACGCTCCGCACCACGGGGGGCGGGGGCCTCACACAAAGAGCAGCCTAGGGGCCCCTGACGACATTAATCCGCCCCTGGTCGCAGTGCCAAACAAAAGCATCCCAGAATGCAGTTGGTGTGCAGGGCTGTAATTTTGGGAGGGGGTGACTATTTTTGCTCACTAGATAATTCCCATACTTTGCCGTTTTGAAAACTTTAGTATTATTTTCAAATGTGTAAAATGGTCATAAACAATGAGAAGTGATGTCAGCGTGTTTGTCGTTGTTTAAGTAACTTGCCTTGTTATTCAGGCTTTAATAATACATTTATCTCAACCATATACATCAGTTTTAAACAGGTCTGCATTTTTACCTTCTCTTCATATCTTTGATTTTATGTAGAGACATGAATTTCTCTTTCCATTTTAAACCACTTAAATCACAGTGCATGTTACATGTAATTATTTATTTATCGCAGATTTACCAGCCAGTTTAATCTGAACTCACATTTAAAGTCTGAGAGCATAATGCACCGTAAAATGATTTCCTCCATAAAACATTTGTTCCTATGTCTTCAATATCCCTTATTAAAAAAAAACGTATAGTGTATATAAGCAATATATAGTAAACAACTGGAATTTGTCTCTTTATTGCTGTCTAAGGCAAAACATCTTTTTTTGAGTGTTTTCTATACTCATTATAAAATGTGCAATTTTTTTACACAATTGCCACTAGGGGGTAGTATTGTTCATGTTTTTTTTTAAAGATTGTTTTTATATATATTTGAAATATTTTTAAATGCACAGTATTATGCAGTCATTATTATTTCCTCATTAATATAATGTATTAAATGTGTTTATTATTTTTGTGTTATATTTAATAGACAGATTTCATTGTTTATCTACTGATATTTAAAAAATGAATGAATGCAATGCATGTCTTACTTTTTATTTCAGTTCTCAGGATTTTTTTCTTAACAAAACTTAGTCCTGGTAGTTTGAGAAAACACTCAAATATATTTGAATTGTACAAAGAATTTGACTGTGTTTCCGGCTCCTCCTACATGATTGCATTTACATGAGTCTCTTTTCTTGTACAGTTTGCTCCCAAATGTGATTAATCTGCATACTGCACACCTTCCCATTGGGATGATATATGATGTGCTGCTGAATGGAGTGACGAGCGTATAAGCTCCGCCCACCGTGCAGTTTGGAGAATGTGAGGGGAAAGAGGGAGGGTGAGAAGGAAAACAGGAGCGAGAGGGATGGGAGGGAAGCTGGGAAGGTGACTGAGGAGACCGAGAGGGAACGCTACATTTTAACATCATCTTCACTAAATAAGCTTTGCTTGCTTTGTATTTATCAGTGATTCGAGAAAAGGTAGGAACAATTATAAATACAAATGTTTGATTGCCATTTATGCAAAGCCATTTGTCTTTTGTCTCGGTGGACAATAAATTCAGAGTTCATAGATGCTTATAGCCTGTGTTTTAGTTTACTACTATATGAACGTTTAGTGGAATATTACATACTAATTTAACTTTCATTTCAGCTTTGATTTCAAAGTTCTGTATGCAGTGGCTTTATATGATCAGTTACAGGAATGAGTGTATTTTTATAGATTCTCTGAAGCACATTGTGGCTACTCTATAACTGTTTATGTTTGCATGTGGTGACTCTTTTATGGGCTAAATACATTTAGTGCTTACAGCTTAGTCTGAATTTAGGTATGAATTGGAAACCTATTGAGCTAATGTCCGACTGTGCAAAAGCACAATATGCTACATTTAGAACTACATTTGAAGATTTTCTGAAGTAATGTGAGCAATGTTCGGTTGTCAGGGTGTTTCTAGGTTGTTGCTAGCAAATTCTTGGTGTCAAACGAGTCCACGTTGAAGTTTCTTTTGAGTGTGGCCTGAAAGTTGTGTTGTAAGTGTGAGAAACTGTGCAAATCGGATTATCTGTCAGAAAGTATGCAGGCTGATGGGACAAATTGGATTGTCAGACAGCCAGTAAACTTAACTGTCGCTTGTTTTCGAAGATCCTTCCAGTCTTTTATGCTGGATCTCGCCTGCTCTGCGATCTGCTGTTAGTTTAGGTGTGGTTATTCCGAGATGAGTCACTCGTGTATCTCCAGCAGGTCAGAGGAAGGGGATCTTTATTTGATTCTCCAGCAATGGTGCTTTTCCTCTTACGCCTGCCGAGGTTGAGCGAGCCTTTCTTGCTCTCTCTATTTTAATCCCACCTTTAGGACTCCCTCTGGCTGCTGATGTGGCTCTGTGATGTAAGACGAGGCAGTCGAGCACCTTTGGCAGGAGACGCAGGCACACAATGGCTGTATGTGGGTCATCAGACTGGAGGAGTTCTCATTCTCTCCTCTTTGATTCTGCTCTCTAGAGATCCACGCTAATCCACTTTCCCCCGATTGTTTTTTTGGCAAGCAGAAAATTGCAGTCTTTTGCTTGGATTGGGTTAAAGGCGCTTTGGCTTAGATACAGTTTGGGTAAAATGATTGAAGCTGGCATTTCGGTGATCATGTAATCTTTGCAGATGATGGGTTCGGTTGATCCCCACTGTAAAAAAAAAAAAAAATCGTACTTGCAAAAAGTTCTTCTAACAAATGTAAAAAAAAAAAAAATTTTTTTATAATAGGAGTCAGTTTATAATTTTGTGTGAACTGAACAAATCTTTCTAACAAAAGTTGTTTTGTTGACAGTACTTGAATAAACATGTGTTTGTTCAAAATACCTATACAGTATGTTGCAAAGACATGCATTATTTTATTATAATGAATGAACTAATTTTCCTTAACCAGCAAAAGTTTAACTAGGTATTGTTTTTTCATGGCCGATAAGATGCAGATTGCTTTTATGCTTATATTTCCAATCACCAATATCTAGAAAAGATGTTTAATTATTGATTTGTTTTTGTTTTCTGATTTTGACACAATAAATAATAAGACTATTTAAAATGATATAAATAGTACTAATGCTACATAATAAATGAATAATATTACAATGAAAAACATAAGATGAAAACATTTGCATTAGTTATATTATTTTGGTTTTCTGCTTTTCGCCACCAAAAACAATTTTAATACTACAATGAATAACATTTTTTATTATGCAATAATAATAATTATGAAAAGTTGCTATGTAAATGGTTGTAAATTAATTTTGGTGTGTTTTATGTCTTTGTCTAACTGTTAAGCATATATTAATACATTATTATTAATGCATTATCAATTAGTTAGTATTATTAAATATGCAAGCAATGCTTAAGTATTTTTAACCATTTCATATGTTTATCTAGGCTGCATTTATTTGATCATAAATGCAGTAAAAACAGTAATATTGTGAAATATTATTATCTGAATATTTTTATAAATGTAATTTATTCCTGTAATGGTAAAGCTGAATTTTCAGCATCATTACTCCAGTTTTCAGTGTCACATGATCCTTCAGAAATCATTCTGATATGTTGATTTGATGCTTATGAAACATTTATTATCATTATCAATGTGCTGCTTTATATATTTGTTGGAACTGTGATGCATCTTTTCCAGATATAACATATTTCATGTATAACATAGACAGGGTCACCTGATGATCTGATCAGGTGCAGCAGGTCATTTAAAGGTCACGCCTCTACCCTTTCATCTCCAGTCTCTGATACACAGATTGAGTGAGTTTCAGCTAACAGTGTGCCAGCGTGTGCACTGCTCGTCTCCTCATGTAGCCGCCTCAGGCTCACACAAGCAACTGCTTCCAAAAATGTCTTTCGTCACACAAGATGCAATTTACAGCCTGTTCTCGTCTATTTTCCAGTGAGTGATGGCCATGTTGTGTGACAGAGCAGGCAAAGCGAGACGCATGAGCCCACTTTTTCTTTCTTTCTCATTTTCCTTATAGCTTCTAAAAATAGTTGTCCTCCCAATTGCGTGGGACCTTGTTTCCATGGTAACCGTGTTCATTCACAGAAATCTGGTGTTTTGAATGGGTTGCTGGTTATTATGACGCCTCTCTTCACACTGGCTCATTCTGTCACCTACTGCCCACATCCAATTGTGATGTCCTTCAGCTCTATAATGAAATCTATATCTGGATCTTTCTCCCTCTGATTGCTTGCTTTCTGTTTAAACATGTTATCTCTCTCTGTCTCTCTCACACTTTCTCCATCTCCTCCCGTTATGGCTTCTGTCCATCGCTGTGGTCATTTTTCAGCATCCATTTAAAGGTCCCCTGAAATGCTTAGAAACACGCAGCATTACTCTATGTGTTGACGTCATTTTGTTCGGAAGTGACGAACTGCAAGCTTTGAATGCTTATATCTTCTAAATGCGAATTTTGTCACTGTTTTGGAGCACACTGCCTTATAGATAACCTTAAGACTAACATACTGATACTAACACCCAAAAAAACTTTCATTTTGATTTCATGGGGACTTTAAGGCCTGGCTGGAAAATATGCTTGTAATTGAAAAGACCTCCACAAAAGGACAGTTTTAGTTCTCAGCTGTCACGTCAGAGCCCTCCAGCACTCTGTGTGCGTCTGTGCTATTTATAAAGTTATTTTAGCTCAGCCTGCAGCGCTGCAGTGACCATCTCTGTTGGCTGCAGAACATCATAACACACAATAACTTCCCTTATTTAAAGGTATATGCCATACTTTCTGTTCATCACTGGAATAATTTTGAATCATCCTTCAGTTTGCAAAGAACAAACAAAAACTGCACATACAGGAATTTGCTTACAAATCTGTGGAAGGGGTCCTATAACTGGGTTTTACAATCCCTGTTATAGGACCCCCTTTCTAAAATATAAAGGCAGTTATATATTTTAAGGCTCAGTTTTACAATGTGAATAAAATAGTTGGACAAAGACAAAATAAAAAACAAAATAAGCATCATCATTACTATTAGTCATTATTAAAAAATAATAGTAATTATTAATAATTATTATTATTTTGACAAATTATAAATTACAGTAGAATATAAAATTTTATAGCACTTTTCATGGTAAATATTGGTCCAAAGCAACACATTTTCTTATCCAAATTTTTCCACAGACCCCTTACAACTGTGGTTCTCAATCAGGGGGCCACTAGGGGACCAAACCTCCCAAGGGGGCACAGGATGACTTTATTGTTAATATAATATTAACATTTTAAAACAAATACACTACATTCAAGATGACCTGAAATCATATTTCTTTTCCCACTTCAATAACTATTGAATCACAAAATGAATTGAGGTTAATTTATGTCCCTATATAGACCACTTTCTGTTAATAATAATTTATAGTTAATGTATATCATAGTTATATTTCTGTTGACATTATTTAGAGGGCCTTTGAATATTGGTGTTGGACATTGGGGGGCCATCGAGTCAAAAACGTAGATAATCACTTCCCTAAAATAGTGTATAAAAAGAAAAAAGTAATAAATGTACTTTTTGGGATGTCCAGACCAATGAACTGTCATTACCACATAGACCGGCTGTTAATGATCTGTCCGTCATGGACTACGTGACTTCGCCACTTCCTGTGGATTTTTTTTTCTGCAATTAAGCGACTAATACAATTTTGATCGACTAAGCCTCTTCTAATCGACGGTTATTCAACTATTAGGGGGCAGCCCTACATATTTGTATTGACGCAAATGAAAATGAGGCTGTGCTGGATATATGTTCAATTGTTTGTACTTTTCCCCCCAGGTTTTCTATTGGAACTTCTGTGGAAAGACGTATTGTCAATGTTTTTTTTTTTTTGAGTTTACCTAGATACTACATGTACAATCCATTAAAAAGACAGCTCTTTTTAGTTTTCACTCATGTCAAATTAAAAACAGAGCTGTGCTTCACTAATATCTCTCCATGTAACTATTGTGCAGATGACTCTGGTGACGAGGGTCCACTACGCCAGCCGGATCGTGCTCTGATCCAGGGGGTGCTCAAGACTCTGGCCAGCAAGCTCGAAGACCTTAGCACCTGCAACGAGCTCATCGGGAAACACGGTGCCGCCCTCCAGCGCTCCCTCAGTGAACTGGAGGACCTGCGCGCCCCCAGCGACGGCGTCGATAAGACCGTCAACGAGCGAGCCACTCTCTTCCGCATCACTTCCAATGCTATGATCAATGTGAGCTTCAATGGCTTACTTTTTGGTTGACTCTGCATATTAGACACCAGACATTTTAGCATAAAAATACCCGTTTTATTATTAAAAATGGCTGAATTTGTAACCGAAAATGAGTGATGAATCTGAATGATTGGGCTGGTTTTTTGATCAGGCCTGCCAGGACTTTGTGGATCTAGCGGAGGCACACAGCCGGCGGTGGCAGCGCGCACTGCAGTATGAGCGGGAACAGCGCCACCACCTGGAGGAGACTATCGAGCAGCTAGCCAAACAACACAACAGTCTGGAGAGAGCCTGGAGAGAATCACCCAGCACACACAATAGTGAGGCTTTTTGACCATTTTATTTTTTATCTGTGGAGCACAATAAGTGATGTTTTGCAGATTGTCCAAGCTGCTGTTTTCTCTACACTGAGTGTGAAGAACAAACTGCCTTAAAAAGGTCAGAAAGTGCCATAAAACACCTTAAAAGTTGTTCTTTTGATTCATGTGAACTATATTCATATGAAGTTATATTTTATAGTTTTAATGCACACCACCATTTAAAAGTTTGGTGTCAAACTTCAACTTCAGTATCCTGAAAAAAAGGTATCACCGTTTCCACAAAAGTATAAGCAGCACAACTGTTTTCAACATTGATAATAATATACATGTTTCTTGAGCAGTAGATCAGCATATTAGAATGATTTCTGAAGGATCATGTGACACTGAAGACTGGAGTAATGATGCTGACATTCAGGTTTTCATCACAGGAATAAATTACATTTTAAAATATATTCAATAAGAAAACAGCTATTTCATATTGCAATGATATTCCATAATATTAATGTTTTCAATGTGTTTTGATCAAATAAGTATAGCCTTGTTGAGCATAAAGGACTTCTTAAATAAACATTAAAAATGTTTATGTTCCTCCATTATTAAAATGTATAAATAATAAATGAATAATATCAATAAGTAAATATTTTAATATCACAAAAAAATGAATTAAATTTGATTTTGAATGGCTTTGCCATGCAAAGCAGCATAACTATTTACATTTATAAATGTGATGCTAAATGCATGTTATTATGCCAGGCTTAAAATGCAACACTCAGTTTTATGCAGATGTTATACAAATTTTATATAATGCTGACCCATCATTAAATGAGATTTTCCATGTGTTGATCTTCAGAAGGGGCAGAGGGAATACCGGAGGGAGAATCCAGTGAAGAGAATGAAGACATAGAGTTCTTTGATGCCATGGAAGATTCTCCCACCTTCATCACAGTGCCTGCAGACGATCACTCACAACACAGGTCCATATATATAGATCATATCATGAGAGATCATATGATAGCCAGTGGCTTTCAGTCACAGGCCCAGACAACACAGTCCATTTACTGACCATCTGATGCATAGAATGACAAGAGCTTGATAAAATAACAAGCTCAAATTTGAGTGACTAGCTGGGAGTCAGAGCGCCCAGTTTTCTTTTCACAATTGACACTATTTTTTTTTAGCTATTTCTCTTAAAATAATTATTGTTCTGAGAATGCTGCACTATTATTTGAATATTTTTAGGTGTCATCGATTTCAGATGCACCTTCTCCTGAAGTGGTGCTTAAAATCAAAATTAATTGTGGTTTTCATGTCAGTTAGATGGTCTCTTCTTGGCCAAAATAAGTGCATGCTAAGTGGAATCATGTTATTGTGAATATTGCACGCAACAAATTGCTTTTCAGCATCTGTACATTGTTTATCTACTCTGTGCTTGAATAATGAATGATCTTCCCCTAGTGTGGCTTGTGAGTACAATACATATTTACAGTAAGACGCAATTTGATATTTCAGCCCTCACTTATGTTTCTGTGTGTGTGTCTTAAACATTTGAGCAGTAATCAGAACGTGACCAGTGGAAGTTTATCCAGTAATTGGAGCCAGGATGACAATGTGAGTTTAGGCTTTTGTTTATTCATAACATATCCAAACAGAACCACACATGCCAAATAGCATTCATCTTAATTAAGATGTTTGTTCACTATAGCGTTTTCGCTGTGTTTACAGGACAGTTCTGGTAGCTACTTGCGCAGGGGTAGACGCTGTCGTATCCCAGATAAGCCCAACTACTCCCTGAACCTGTGGAGCATCATGAAGAATTGCATTGGAAAGGAACTCTCTAAGATCCCCATGCCTGTGAGAGGAGCCTCAGAATTTGTGTTATATAGAACTGAGTTATAAGCTATGGGAGATAATGCCCAATTATTATAAATAAAGAAATAGTTCAACCAGAAAAGGAAGATTTGCTGAAAATGTTCCCATCCAAGATGTAGATGAGTTTGTTTCTTCATGGGAATGGTTTTGGTTCCTCTGCACTAAATGGGTGCCTTCAGAATTAGAATCCAAACAGCTGATTAATACATTACAGTAATCCACACCACTCCAGTCCAAGCTGCATGTTTGTAATGAACAAATCCATCAGGAGATTTTTAACTTCAGACTGTTGCTTCTGGTTAAAATCCTCTATTCATAATACTGCTTTCTCTTGTCTGAATCAGGAGAGAAATATGCACCTATCAAAGCACCATTCACAAGTGAAAACAGTTCTAATATGTGGGTGGATTTTGATGTTAGAGAACAACAAGGGATGGACTTTTTCACTGGAGGAAGCGTTATTATGGATTATGGACTTGTATTGTGGCCAGAAGTTACAGTTTTTATGTTGAAACGGCTTATTAAAATATATAAATATATATATATATATATATATACTGTATATATACAGTTTGTAAGCATATTTTACTTACCTAATTATAGTTAATGCATTAAATGTTGTCAGTGATTGTGTGACACATTGATCAGCTCTTGCTCACCCTCTCTCTCAGATAAGTCATCACCCTCCAGCGGCTGCCCACCATGTGATTTCACAGCGAGGCTGCATCATGAGCTATGAGTCACCTTTAGAGCACATTCACATCATTACACACAGACACAGATACAAAATCCATCAGTCATGGCTCCTTTTAGACTAATAACCAATTTCTAGTGATACATTAAGTATACAATTCAGAGATACCTTAAAACATTGATTGACAGAGCAAATTTGATAATATATAAAGTTTATTTTATTTTATTTATATATATATAAAAATGTATATATATATACACACACACACACACACACACACACACATATATTTAGAGAACAACAAGGGATGGACTTTTTCACTGGAGGAAGCGTTATTATGGATTATGGACTTGTATTGTGGCCAGAAGTTACAGTTTTTATGTTGAAACGGCTTATTGATAGATTCATTTATTAAAAACACATATCTTTTTGCTTCACAAGATGTTAATTGATGGACTGGAGTGGTGTGGATTATTGTGATGTTTTTATCAGCTGTTTGAAACTCATGTTCATCTTGGATGGCCCGAGGGTGAGTACATTTTCAGCTCAGTTTCAGTTTGGGGTGAACCTTCAAATTCTCAAAATCTTCATTATCAGTGTCTTGACATGGATCTGTGTGCATCTGAATCCTCACTTCCAGGTGAACTTCAACGAGCCGTTATCGATGCTGCAGCGCTTGACAGAGGATCTTGAATACAGCGAACTCCTGGACCGGGCGACACGCTGTGACTCCTCTCTGGAGCAGATGTGTCTGGTGGCCGCCTTCTCTGTGTCATCCTATTCAACCACCGTCCACCGCACAGGGAAACCCTTCAACCCCCTGTTGGGAGAGACCTATGAGCTGGACCGCGTGGAGGAGTATGGATACCGCTCTATCAGTGAACAGGTCCGAAACCACATACTGGTAGTGTGTCTGTAATTAACAAAAAAATAAATATATAAATATATATATATATATAAAAAATCTATCTCTGTCTGTCTGTCTGTTGTCTATCTCTCTTTCTATCTATCTATCTATCTATCTATCTGTCTGTCGTCTTTCTATCTGTCTCTCTTTTTATCTATCTATCTGTCTGTCTGTCTATCTATCTATCTATCTATTAGGGGTGTAACGATACACGTATTCGTACCGTACGGTTCACGGGGCAAATTCCAAATATTTAAATTACAAAAAAAATATAACCCCATTTTGAAAACTCATCGGCTAGCATTAAAAACAACACTGGTTACCTAGATTCACTTTGCTCAAATGCAGAGTGTCTGAATAAATGTGCTGCTTCCAGGTAAACGTTACTTCAAAGGAAAATTTCATTTGAGAAATGGTTTCTATTTTTATAGAGCCTTTTATACTGATGTGTATTGCAGGTCTCCCTGCAGCTTTGAGATATTTTTAGAGTGAATCAACTTTGTTCTCTTTTATTTCCATGTACATGTTTCTCTTTCTCCTGCCGTTATTTGCTCATAGTGCCTCTCTTTGCTCTCTGCAGGCAACATTCACCTGAAGTTCCACGCCAGTGGGAATCATTATGTGTGGAGCAAGGTGACCTCCACTGTGCACAATATAATTGTGGGCAAACTATGGCTAGATCAAGTATGTGTGTGGTTTCATACTCTTTTCTCTTGTTTTTCTTTGTTTGTTATGTGTTTATATTACAGATAACATTCCATATTGCACGTCCTTCTAAATGTATGACACAATAGTAGAATTTTTAAAGAATTTCCTGGTTATTATTTTTTTTTCTATTTAATGAAAGAGAATAGGGACAGGTGCTGATAAACTCCAAAATGACAAAACAAAACAAAGGTATCATTAAAGTGATAAAAAAGGCTCATGCTCTGTAAACCAGAGTTATTTTATTATTTTTATATTTATTAATATTTTGAATTCGCTTTTATTTTATATTTTACTTTTAATTTTAATTTCAGTTTCAGTCATTTTCTTATGTGTTTTTGTCTTTTTTTTATATTTCTATTTAGCTTTGCTATTTTTATTTCTTTTTTTATTTTAGTTTTAGTACTTCAACTTAAAATTATTTTATTTCAGTTAGTTGCCAGTGCAACATTTCTATTTTTCATTTAAAATTTTATTTATTTATTTATTTATTTCAGCTTTATTTCAGTTAATAATAAAATAAAAAATGTAACTGTTTAGTTTTAGTGCTAGGCCTATATTCCAAGTCTTTTGAAGCTGTATGATACATTTTTTTGAGAAACTTGAACTGAAATTGAAATCATTATTTACTAAATCTTTATTGTGGTACTCAAATAAAACCATTTGATGTGTTACATCAGATTTGACCAAAGGAAAAAAAAGTCATAGGGGTTTGCAGCAACATGAGGCTGATGAAATGATGACAGAATTTTCATTTTTGAGTAAATTGTATGGTTCGAGTCCTCCCACGTGGTGAGGCATTACTCATCTTCAGCACTCCATCTGTTAGAGAAAAGTCACCACTGACACTGCTCTTCTCCATCTGCCTTCCGCTCCTGTCTTTCCCACTGCAGAGGAAACAGGAAACAATTATTACAGCTCTGGACTGAGTCAGTGGGGAATGCAGTTAAAATTAATTGACCATCAAGGCATGAAATCGAAATAGATCATATTAACCTCCTCAATAAATGTTCAATTCATGGCACTTAACTCTAATCCAAACACCTGCTCTTCATCACTTCAGCTCTGTCATTGTTATTAACGTATGACTCTTTGTCCTGATGCAGTCTGGGGACATTATAATCATGAACCACAGGAACAAGGACAAATGCCACCTCAAATTCTCCCCATACAGCTATTTTTCCAGGGATGTTCCCCGCAAGGTCAGTCTGTGTATTGTATCATCACCTTCATTCAGTCAGATGATTTTCCAGCATGTGAAATGTGAGGCTGTGTGCTGCTGACCTCTGCTGGGTATTGAGTGTAACTGCAGGAGTGTGTTTGCATGTATGTCCTCCTGTCCACAGGTAACAGGCGTTGTGATGGACGGCGAAGGCTGTGGCCACTACATTCTCTCTGGAACGTGGGATGATAAAATATCTATCTATCTATCTATCTATCTATCTATCTGTCTGTCTCTTTTTTCTATCTCTGTCTGTCTGTTGTCTATCTCTCTATCTATCTATCTATCTGTCTGTATGTCTGTATGTCTGTCGTCTTTCTATCTCTCTCTTTTTATCTATCTATCTATCTGTCTGTCTGTCTGTCTGTCTGTCTGTCTGTCTATCTGTCTGCCTGTCTCTCTATCTGTCTATCTATCTATCTGTCTGTCTATCTATCTATCTGTCTGTCTGAAATGCCACCTCAAATTCTCCCCATACAGCTATTTTTCCAGGGATGTTCCCCGCAAGGTCAGTCTGTGTATTGTATCATCACCTTCATTCAGTCAGATGATTTTCCAGCATGTGAAATGTGAGGCTGTGTGCTGCTGACCTCTGCTGGGTATTGAGTGTAACTGCAGGAGTGTGTTTGCATGTATGTCCTCCTGTCCACAGGTAACAGGCGTTGTGATGGACGGCGAAGGCTGTGGCCACTACATTCTCTCTGGAACGTGGGATGATAAAATGGAAAGTGCAAAGATCATAGAGAGCAGCCACGGCTCTGGAGGATCTGAGGGCAAACAGAAAACTGTCTATCAGACTCTACCACCAAAACTACTGTGGAAGAAATACCCTCTGCCGTAAGAGTCTATCTATCTATCTATCTATCTATCTATCTATCTATCTGTCTGTCTATCTATCTATCTGTCTGTCTCTGTCTGTCTGTCTCTCTATCTATCTATCTATCTATCTAGCTGGCTGGCTCTCTGTCTATCATCTAATAATTTAGATTTGAGCCCTGATATATTTATCTTTTAATTTTTTTCTAGTAAATTTCTACTCTCTTTTTTTCTTCTGTAATTCCAGTGAGAATGCAGAAAACATGCATTACTTTTCTTCTTTGGCTTTGACTCTGAATGAGCTGGAGGATGGCGTTGCCCCTACTGACAGCCGCCTACGGCCCGACCAACGGCTGATGGAGGCGGGCTTGTGGGACGAAGCGAACGCTGAGAAACAGTGTCTGGAGGAGCGTCAGAGACTGGAGAGGAGGAAGAGAGAGGCGCAGGCCAATCTTGCTCTAGAAGAGGGTAAGACACAGCCTCACACACTCATTGTTTCATATACCTAGTAGGCAGCATACAGTAGGAAAGTAGGAGAGTATCTCACTGCAGATGTTTTGTCCTGGATTTGACAGGTAAGGAGGCCGAGAGCCACCAGCCCTTGTGGTTTGAGAAAAGGACTGATACAGAGACAGGTGAGAGCAGCTACGTGTATAAAGGAGGCTACTGGGAAGCCAAAGACAGACAGGACTGGAGTCAGTGCCCTGCCATCTTTTGAAGGCTCTCTTCCATACCAGGACCAGCTTGCCATTCCAAATCATCCTGTATTAGGAAAGCAGCTTACCAATGTTTCCCAGATGTGGAATATGCAGATTCCAAGGCACCCATATGTGTATATATATGTATCTTAATTTGATGTGCATTCATGGGGGCATTGAGACACCTGTATTGTAGCAGGGAAAATTCACATTGCATGGAAAACCGCTCTAAGCACAATAGATGTAAAAAAAATAGACTTTATAAATGTGACAGTGACAGACAGTGATCTGGGGAATGTAACACTTCACCAGGGAAAAGATTCTTCCGCAAAGCTGATTTATACCCTGGTTTTTAACTGTTTCAGGTCAACTGTATGATATCCATGAATTATCCACTATTGTGTGATTCAGAGCACATGCTACTTTTGAAGTATGAAGACCGAATGTCCTCAAGACTGTGTTCCTGCATTGAGCTGTAGTGTAGATGAGGTGTGTAGTTTCAATAGTGCAAACATGCTCCATAAACAACCTAGATAGAATCCAGATGAGTGAATTGATGTTGCTTCTACAAAATAACACTTATCAAGGCTTAGATATTTAATGCGAGAATTCGTTCTTAGCTGCCCGTTTAGTTATTTAGCACAAGCGTAATGTAAATGTCATTGTGTAGGTGATGAATTACGGCTTAATGGAAATTCTCCATATAGAGTCCTGGCTAATGTTTGCAAACATGCTAAAAAAAAATCAAGCATTTATTTATTTAAATAGATGAATTAATAATACTTGCACGTTGTTCCATTATATGACTCATCTGCATGCAGTGCAGATTTTTTTGAAATAATTATGCAAATTAGGCATGCACTTTAACAGATATGCTCATATATTTGTTTAACACTCACAGGAAGGTACAGTAGCAGTTCACATTTTAGGGTGTTTTGCAAACCTTTGGCCTTGACTATTATCAACAATTAGCATTTTGTGGTGGCAATAATTTCTAGTTTCCGGTATTAGCTGCTAAAGCATATTTACACTACATACTTCATTCATCCTGCAAGGAACAGTGGGTCTAGAATACTGACCGTAAACGTTAACCATAATGAGGATGAAGGCAAACTCGTATTTGGGCATTAAAACATTCAGAATATTAGCAGACCACTGTTATGAGAGTATACCATGTCAGAACTAAATACATTGTAGACAGTGAAGAGGACTGACTGATATTTACCATCTGTGTTTGAGGTTTTCAACCAAAAGCAAGATGTTTTCAGAGATCTTGAGATCAGAGCCACAAATTGACACTTTCCAATGTACACAGTGTTAACCAGACATATTGATAACCTTAAAAAGCTGATTATTATAACTAGGTAAATTGTATAATTATGATGCCGATATGGCATCACTGGAAGTTTCAGTGTTTCAAGATGTTGCATTCCAGGGACTCTAAATTTTTCAAAAGATAATGATGTGAATTTGTAGTCTTGGTTGTTAAAATAATCTGAATGTATCATATGTAAAAGAAGGATATTAACAATAATTACATGTGCAATATTTCAAGGGTTATTAATGGTTGGTTGAGGTCTGTTGGTTTGTTTTGTAGCATTTCAGTTCTTATCATGGCCAACATACTTGTCTTGGAATGACGGGATCATAATTTCTCACTTAAAGCAACTCTATGCAGTTTTTTTTTTACCTTGAAATATCAGTTTCAAAACAATTCGGAGTCAACTTTCAATAGTTCTAATAAGGCAAATGGCTTCTGTTTCTTTCCCTTGAGTATGTCATTTTGGTGCGAAAAATTCGGCAAAAAGCTTTGAGGCACCAACAACTGTGTGTGTACAGCTATACACGCACTGGAATTATGACTGGTATATTTACAATGGTGAATTCCACTCACTTGACTGTAGGGGGCGCCAAAATCTTTTTTTATTTTTGCCTTTATTATGATATGACAGTGGAGAGCAGGCAGGAAGGGAAGTAGGAAAGAGAGGGGGACAGGGTTGAGAAGGTCCTCGAGGCAGGATTTGAACTCGGGACGCTCTTAACGCAACAGCGTTATATGTCGGCACACTTGCCTACTAGGCTATTGTCGCCGACAAATACACAAAACTGCATAGAGTTGCTTTGAGCTACATGGTAAAATACAACACAGTATTGTTTTAATCTTCTAGGAGCAATGTAGTCTCCTGGCAACAAAAATATGCTGAAATCGACAGGGTGAATATGAAAGTGAATTATTTATTTTTACATTATCTCAATGTTTTGTATTTGTATTTTGAACCAGACACTTTTAAGCTGTAGTTGCACTCAAATATTTTTTCATTTAAGATTGATAAAATGTCTCAATGTTTTGTTCCACATCGATACTATAAAATAAATGTGACAATATTCTCAGTTAATCCTCTTTATAGTGACAGTACTGTTGCACACTGAAACACTCTACACTTCCACTAATGGAAGATCGTGATCCACTGGTTCAGAAGGGCAGACTTTATCACAGGCATTTAAATGAATACTTCACTCCAAAATGAAAATTTGCTGAAAATGTACTCACACTCAGGCAGTGGTGGATAAAGTAGCCTACCTGAAAGCCACACTTGAGTTAAAGTACAGATATCTTACCAGAAAATGACTTTGGTAGAAGTTGAAGTCACTGTTTAGAATATTACTTGAGTAAAAGTCTTAATGTATGTGATATTTATTTTTTCAATATTAAACGTACTTAAGTATTGAAAGTAAAAGTACAAGTAAATGCAAAATGGAAAAGGAGCAAATACATTAAAAATAGTTTACTCATAGTTTGAGTAGCAAGATTGTGTTCAGTTTTAACTCTTTCTTCCATTTTGTATCTTTGGGTAACTAAGCATAAGAGGCACTTCATCCGGTACTTAGCCTCTTTCATTCCAACATAAGAAAACATTTCTAGAATCTGCATCTGAAATGGCATTTAAATGTATTTACACAGTTTAATATATCTCAGAGGATATATGGATGCATTTAACCTGCATTTAACCTGAATACTGATATTTGAAATGATTTAAAACATGAAAAAAACAGTTGAATGTGAAATTAAAACCGCCAGTAGGTGGCAGCACGTGACCGTTAATGAGTGAGTCATTGAGATTCAACTGATTCATTCAAACGGCTGATTCATTTAGGAACAAAAACATTTGACTGTGTTAATGAGTGAGTCACTGAATCATTCATTCAACCCGTTTGTTCAAAAAGCTGATCCATTCAAATAAGGAAACACCGTCCATTGCTTAGAGACGCAAAACATTGCTGTGATCTTTGTTTGGAACTATTTTCATTGGAAAAATTGAGCAAAAAACAGGCAATATTGTGTCTAAAATATAAGTCACTTAATGCTAACTTTATTAAACTTGTATAAAATGATTATTACATTTGTTATCATGCTGATATATGGAGAAAAAACGGCACTCTGTGTGTGATATAGATTAACTATATTAAATTATATAAATATAAAAAACATACAGAGGCATTTTTGCCATCTACAATTTATAATGCCTTGAATTTTTAGTTTTAATAGACTAATAAATCACATGCGTGCACTCTCTATGTGTGATTTTGTGATATAGCTACTCGATAATGTCAGATGGCACATCATTACAACAACACTTTACCATATTATCACAGACGATATACTGTATATCGCACACCCCAGACTCGACTTGAGTGGAAAATGAAATCGACCGCGGTTGTGTGAGCACTTGGTTTGCACATGAGCAAAGGTGTTTTTAGGAGCCTCACTTGCAAGCAGCAGACCACTGTTTCATCAAACCTGCTTTCTTGCAGTCTGTCTTCTTCCAACTTTATTTTGTAGTTAGTAATGAATATGCTTCGGGGAAATGTATCGGAGTAAAAGTAACATTTTAATTAGGAAATGTGGAGTAAAAGTGAAATATGAAATCTTAAGTATAGTACAGATACTACCAAAAAATACTTAAGTACTGTAATGAAGTATTATTACTTCGTTACATTACACCACTGCTCTCAGGCCATCCGAGATGTAGATGAGATTGTGGATCCTCTGCAGTGAATGGGTGCCTTCAGAATGAGAGTCCAAACAGCTGATAAAAACATCACAATAATCCACAAGTAATCCACACCACTCCAGTCCATCAATTAAAGGGGTCATATGATGCAATTTCAAGTTTTCCTTTCTCTTTGAAGTGTTACAAGCTGTTCGTGCATAGATAAGATCCCTAAAGTTGCAAAGACTAAAGTCTCAAACCCAAAGAGATATTCTTTATAAAAGTTAAGTCAACCACGCCTACCTAAAACGGCTCGTTCTAACACGCCCCCACATGTCTACGTCACGATGTGGGAAGATTTGCATAACGCCGCCCAAATATTCACGCAAAGAAAGAAGGCGTAACTTTCATTCTCGCTGTAGTATTGTTGCTGCC
>NW_015539915.1:1321295-1362812 GCF_001515605.1 Sinocyclocheilus anshuiensis
AGTGGTTAAGTTGTATTTACAACACTGTTCCAGAACAGTTTAACCCAAATATTCGTGTGTGCAACGCATTTTATGGAGGACTGTTTCCTGATCCTGTAGTAGACTACAATGGGTCTGTGCTCAAAGGCTGTTTCTATAAAGTGGGGCAATTCCAACTTTGCAAGGACAGTCTGGTGCTTCTGAGTCACAGCCTGTAAGCACGTTTTCATATTTACAGGATTTGCCACTGTGTAGAGTAGTACTTGTTGTTTGTAGTTTCTCCGATCACAAATGCAGATATGGCTTTATGTTTACGCGGTGCGATACACAACGCAATGTGTAAAACGACAGTATAAGTCATTATAATCAGTAATTATGTCCCCACTGGATGCAACAAATGCCTCGTTTATAATGGGTTTTAATGTTTATGTCTCGTCGCTCCGGCCGGACAGGGCATCAACAGTATGGTGAGGGGCGTAACATTTCTGTCACACGCTTGAGGTATTCGGCCAATCACAACACACTGGATAGCTGGCCAATCACAGCACACCTCACTTTTCAGACCGATGAGCTTTGTAAAAATCGACGCGTTTCAGAAAGGCGGGGCATAGAAGAGAAACAATAACGTAAAGTATGTGGAAAATAATGTGCTTTTTGAACCTTAAACCGCATAAACACATTGCATTACACCAAATACACAAAATAATGTTCTTTTTAGCAACATCATATGACCCCTTTAATGTCTTGTGAAGTGAAAAGCTGCTTATTTGTAAGAAACAAATGAACAATTCAAAGAAACAATCAAAATATGAATCCATAATTCACTTCCTCCAGTAAAATTTTTGTTCAGAAATGGAGCGTAGCGTTAGTTCTGGCAGGTCACGTTAGTCAAGCCCTGCATCAGCTGACACTCAGCTGATCCACGTCTACCTATAGGAATACGACGACAATCATAATTCCCTTTATAAGGTCCCTTCAGTCATTATTCAGCAGCTATCGCATTGCTCAGGAGCTAATCACCCACCTGATACCCCCCACCTGGGGGGGGTATTTATGCTCTTAGGCTGCGTGGATGGGCAGGGAGTTCTTGCCCAGAACAGAACCATACCCCCAACCTAAAATGTATGCTAATTGTAAGTTATCTTTGACTATAGTGGTCCTGACAGAACTGTTTTTGACTCTTTGATCTGTGCATATTTCTCTCCTGATTCAGATGATAAGTCTTTTTCGCTTGAAAAAGCAATATTATGGATTGTAGACTCAGGACTGGACTGATTGTAGCTGTTTGGACTCTTGTTCTGACGGCACCCATTCACTGCAGAGGATCCATGGGTGAGCAAGTGACGTAATGCCAAATTTCTCCAACTCTGTTCCCATGGAGAAACTCATCTACATCTTGAATTGCCTGAGGGTGTGTAAATTTGAGCAAATTCTCATTTTTTGAATGAACTATTCCTTTAATAACCATCCAACGAAGCTAAATTAAACGAGGGAAAATAAAAGGATATGGTTATTTAGAAATATAGCCATATAGCCTATACAGAAAACGACACAACTGTTGTTAACGAAACAAACAAGCATTCTTTGACATGTTCAAGCATATTTAGTAAAAGCGACTGTCCACGTGCCAGCAGCACGCTATAGCTCGCTCACGGTGTTCAGCAGCGCAGTGACTGAATAGACGCTTCGCGGTGACGGATTGCACAGCTGATCTGGCAACAACTGGCCGTTCAGCGAAAGGGCCGATGGTCTCTGCGCGCAGGATATAATTAAACGCTTGTAGCTTCAGCAGTGCGGGAATAAGGTAAGAGTCCAGGGAAATACGTTTGATCTTATTGGACATGGTACTGATGAATTGGGCTCTGTTTAATATGGTATACTGTGTTGACGCGGACCGATGTGTTTATATCCTCTGTTAGACCGCTAAACGCCTGTGTGAGGTCTACTGGAGTCATTCATGAGCATTAGTAGAAGGAAACATTTTGCTCTCATGATTCACGTGACTATTAGCGTAGCTACGATGTGCTGATCAAGACAAGTGCATCCTTCATATGATCCGACTCTAACCGACAGTCGTATTACCGAGTGGATAAGGAATATACAGAATACACACACGTTTAGGCTTGAACAACCTCCATGAAAATAACATTTATAAACGGGACAGAAAATATGCTGCGGTGACTAGACGTCATCGACCAGCGCCATTTGCCCACATATGAACGACCTCAGTTCATGCAGGTTAATGTTGCTTTAATATAGTTCAGACTGACAAACAATGTGATTATTGGTACATTTAGCTGGGCACCCCATCACGGGGGCCCGGATGAAATAATCCTCTATAATGGACCACAGAGCGACCATTTGCTGCACTGTCAATCTAAAAGCCACCGAAGCAGTGAAGTCAACGACAAAAGCCTTGAGGGACTCGATATCCCGACTGTTTATCCAACATAGCCGTAATTTGTTTAGCATTTGCTTACGTCGAACCATTTTAATACAGTATTTTGAATAAACTAGGAGCGACCAATCCAAAACCGGCAGCGGAACATGAGCTGATTTCTGATTGGTCGACTGGCTTATTAAGTTTTCCTACGGTGTGTATGGTGGTGGGGATTCATTGCAGTGACTCGAATCTTTTGAATCAAATAATTCATTCGCAAATGATTCTTAAAGGAGTAGTTCACCCACAAATGAAAATTCTGTTGTAATTTACTCACCCTCATGTCTTTTCAAGATGTTCTTACTTTTGCAGAGCATAAAAGAAGATATTTTGAAGAATGTTGGTAACCAAACTGTTTTGATTACCATTGATTTACCCATTGGTTTACCATTTTCTCAAATTGTTGTTTATGTTACACAGAAGAAAGTAAGTCATACAGGTTTGGAACGACATGAGGGCGAGTAAATTATGACACAATTTTCATTTTTGGGTGAACTATCCCTTTAAGTCTCGGTATATAATTTTTTGTATAAAGAAACAGTTTATATTTTGAAAAATGTATATTATAAATGTGTGTAAAATATAATTTGGAAAATATTTAGTTTCTGTTGTTACATTATTACGTTTATCTACCCATTATAATACTGTTATAGTACTGCATTTATTGTTTATTTATGCATGTATTTACACTTTTAAATCTAGTTTTTATTTATATCTATTTTTATTTGTTTTGGTCTAACCTGCTTTCATTTAGTCTAATTTGATTTAATAATAATATAAAACGTGATTTTAATAATAATATAAAAGAATAATATACAGTACAGTAAAACAAAATTTTTTTTAAATACAAGAAAAAATAGTATTCAAGAGGAAAAGGGTGCTTAATTAATAAAGTAATAAAGCGTTGAGAATGTTAGATTCATTTAGCCTAAGCAAACCGGTTCGCTCGAACAATTTGATTTAATGAATGGCTCACTCAAATGTGTTTATATTTTGAAAAATGTATATTATAAATGTGTGTAAAATATTTTGTTTCTGTTATTGCATTATTACGTTTTTATTACGGTTTCTGTTATTGCATTATTACGGTTTTCTACCATGTTATAGTACTGCATTTATTATTTATTTATGCATGTATTTACTTATTTCAATTTAGTTTTTATTTATATCTATTTTTATTTAGTTTTAGTTGTTTTGATCTAACCTTTCACTAAACATTAACACTTCTTGTGGCACCTGAAATCCCTGCCTAAGGGAATGAATTCGTTATAACATATTATTCTCACCATTATACCATATTAAGAGTGAAATATCGGCAGAAATAGTAAAAGCAGTATGCCATTTCGAAGAATTATAAAAGATTCGTTCAAACGAACCGATTCGTTCGCGAATGAAACACTGACTCATGTCCAAAATAAGTTACAAGGCCTTAAGTCACAAACCAGACCCACAACACATAATAGCACGTGTAGACAAGCCGGGGTGTTGTTTCTGTCCGCTTCCAAAACACACGGTTGCTAGCGGGTTGAGTCAGGCAGGACATGATCACATCGGCTTCAGTTCCTTCAACAGAAACTGAATGAATACTTCCGACTCGTCTAATACCGCTACTGCGTTTTTGATTCGCGGAGATGAATGATGTATTTACGTTACGAGCTTAATATGTGTTTACCCTGCAGATGCGAAGATGAAGTGAACATGATCAGTACCGATGGCCCCTCCACCCAGTGCGAGGAGACCCGGGACGCCGGGAAGAGGGGCAGGCAGCCCCCAGAAATGCTGCACCTCATGTTCGCTGTGTCCGTGTGGCTGGTGACGGGCACCACTATATCCAGCCTCAACAAATGGATATTCTCCGTGTACAATTTCAGATACCCGCTGCTTCTGTCAGCCCTCCACATGCTGACGGCGATAGTGGTGGACTACGGACTGATCAAGTGCAGGGTGATCCGGCACAGAGGCGTCTGCGAGCAGGATTTAACCACCTGCGCCAAATGCAAAGTATTCCTGCTGAGTTTGACCTTCTGTGCCAGTATCGCGTTTGGCAACGTGGGACTCAATTATGTGCAGCTTTCGTTCGCGCAGATGATCTACACCACCACGCCGCTGTTCACGCTGGCCATTTCCACGCTGATTCTGGGAAAGCAGCACCACATCCTGAAGTACACCGCGATGATGCCCATCTGCCTCGGGGCGTCGTTCAGCATTATGGGCGAGGTCCAGTTCGACCAGACCGGCTGCCTGTTTGTGTTCGCCGCCACTATGTTAAGAGGCGTAAAAACCATTCAACAAAGTACGTTTATATACAACCAGGGTAGAATGAAAAATATTCAATTCAAAAACAAAAAAATACAATTAACTAGTTATATAGTACAACTCAATAATAACATAATAATATACAGTAGGCTAAATAAATAAATAACACAAGAAAAAATAATATACAAGAGGAAAGTTGTGCTTCAATAAAGTAATAAAGTTTTGACGATGCTCGATTCATTTAAGTTCGAACGATTCGATTTAATGAATGGCTGGTAAATGTTATGACGTTTTCTATTTAGTTATATAGATTCAGGGTTTTCACAGTCATGGAAAACATGGAAATAACTGGGAATTTTAACTGTACATGTCAAGGTAATTGATAGATTCATTGTCTCATGTTCAGCTTTAAAATATTTCATTGGATATAAAGTTTTTTGTAAGATGAAATAAATTCCTATGCAGTGAACACGAACTGGAAAAGTCATAGTTATGTCATAAAAATGAATAAGGCAAAGTAAGGTGTGGAACCCTTCAGATTCCTAAACAAGTAAAGTGATTCATAACGCCTTTCGATTCGTTTTGAACGAATCACCTAAACGAATCGGTTCACAATAACGCAACTACATATAGAGGGGAAGTCGTGGCCTAATGGTTAGAGAGTTGGACTCATAACCCAAGGGTTGTGGGTTCGAGTCTCGTACCGGCAGGGATTGTAGGTGGGGGGAGTGAATGTACAGCGCTCTCTCCCACCTTCAATACCACGACTGAGGTGCCCTTGAGCAAGGCACCGAACCCCCAACTGCTCCCGGGGCGCCGCAGCATAAATGGCTGCCCACTGCTCCGGGTGTGTGTTCACGGTGTGTGTGTGTTCACTGCTTTGTGTGCACTTTGGATGGGTAAATGCAGAGCACTAATTCCGAGTATGGGTCACCATACTTGGCCACATGTCACGTCACATAATAGCTAAACTAACACACTTTTTTTTGTATATGTATAATTATCAGGCATCTTGCTCCAGGAGGAGAAGATCAACTCTGTCTTCCTACTGTATCTGATGTCCATCCCCAGCTTCTGCATCCTGGCCATAGCCGCCCTGGTTCTGGAGAACTGGGCCGCGCTGCAATCCCCTTTCCAGTATGACCACCACCTCTGGGGTTTCATCTTGCTCAGCTGTCTGGGCTCAGTGCTTTACAACCTGGCCAGCTGCTGTGTCATCACCCTGACCTCCGCTGTCACGCTGCACATCCTGGGCAACCTGAATGTGGTGGGGAACCTGCTGCTGTCCCAGCTGCTGTTTGGGCATGAGCTGACGGCTCTTAGCTGTGCTGGAGCTGCGCTCACCCTCTCAGGCATGATCATCTACCAGAACTCAGAGATCATCGTAGCTTACATCGACACACGGAGAGCCAGGACACCAACCGGTGGCAGTGGAGAGGACGTGGTTTGTGTTAAGGAGAATGATTCGAACATATCAAAGACTCCAGAACCTTGTTCAGAAGGAGAATCATCTGCAGAAGCAGCTCAAGAACCTAACAAGAGGACAGAGAATCAGGTTCATGAGAAAATGGACTGAAGAGACTTAAAGGCTGTGTTCCAAAACCTAGTGAGCTGCAGTGCTGCTGTCTATAGCCAAACTCCTGACTTTTTTCTTGAATGGAGTACAAGGAAAGTGAAAAGTGGTCATGGCTCTCTTTGGTCCACAACCACTTTCATTAGATGGAAAAGAGAAGCTTGAACCTGAGTTGTTATAGTTAACTAAAACTTAACTAAAACAATAAAAAAGTGCTCATTGAAATAAAATAAATGTTAACTAAAGAAAAAAAAATTGTCAATTTTAGGTAGTTGCCAAAACTGAAATATGTACTAAAATAAAAATTAAAAAGAAATAAAAACATAATTATAAAGTTGCATTTAAAAAAAAAAAACGAAAAAATGATAAAAACACAAAATTACTAAAAGCCTTGTTGTGGGCAGTGCGCCGATATATAGCACCATTGCGCTACAGGCGTCCTGGCTGGAGGACCTTTCCCTATCCCGCCTCCCTCTCTCTCTCTCACACTTCGCTTCCTGTCTACAATACTGTCCTATAGGGCTGTCAAAAAAATTTGAATATCGAATATTCGTCGAATTTAAAATAAAAATCCACATTCGAATGCAAAAACGTTGCATTCGAATTTTAGGTGTGCGTTAAGGAGGCAGCCTTATCAGTGGCGCACGAAATGCGATGACGATGTAGGTGTCATTGCATTTTAATGTTTTTGTTAGCCTATCCAGTTAAAGCCACTGGATGCGGCGCTGCTGCGTTGTTAATTACAAATATTGCAGGAAAAGAGAACATAAATGCGGAGAAGATCTTGTTTATGTCAAAACTGAAACCAAGCTGTTCACACAGAACGCATATTTCGTGCATTTTCTAGAGGGACATCTAGCAACGTTGCACTCGCGTCTCGCACAAAAGAGCCGCATGTTTAGAAAGCCATGTAAAATTTATGTAAGTTCAACTTTGAAAAAACATATCTCGAGACTTTATGGCGGGTTTTTTCCCCATCCCACTGCATCTCATGTTCTTAAATGAAAAATGTACTCTTTGTGATTGGCATTCGGCCCTTTGTATTAAACTATGAATACATACATAATGCTGTTTTGTTTATAGCTGTTTAAGCAACTTAATTATAATTGGTTTATAAACATGATTTTAAAAATTATGCACTTTTTTTCCACAAATAGTCATGTTATCTTATGCTTTGAATAAACGTGCATTATATTTTGCTTTATGCGCCCTCTTGTGGCCTCAGGAGAGAAGCCAAAAGCTTTTCTTCACCCTAACTGAAATTATGCCTTTTAAATTCGAATATAATTCGAATTTTGATAATATTTAAGTACAAAATTTGAATTTAGTTTTTCAGCCATTTTGACAGCCCTACTGTCCTATCATAATAAAAGGCAAAAATGCCAAAAATAAATCTTTAAAAAAATTGACAATGTAAAATATCCCTGACCCTCGTAGCTAAGTAACCAATCTGGAATGCTTTACATTGGCAGCAATTTTGTTTATCATACAAATAGCACTCCTGACACAAAGCGCACAAGAAACTCACCTCACAAGTGATTTTAAAGCCCAAAGTATACTTTGCTTTTGACTTGAATGCTAGAATTTGTGTACAGCCGAACATAGCTTTTTAAATTATACTTTATTTGATATTGAACGTTCGATATGTGGCCAATACAAAATTTTGTCCTTGCCGTGTCTGCGTTGTTTCTTTCCAGATGTGATAAATAGTTTTGCTCCTGTTAGAATATAGTGTATCGTTTTCCCTTCACACAAGCACTCGTCAACGTGGCCATCTATTGTTGTTGCCGTGTGTTCGTTGTTGTTGTCTGTTTTTCTACTTTAAGGTTGCCACCTTGTGGACAAACTAATTAGTGCAACAAAAAAAAATTCAAGACGCACATGTGAGTTGAGCGTACAGTGCATGCGCAATTAGAAAAATCTATCTGCACACATACAAACCAAAGTATACTTTGGGCATAGAGTTTGGCGTTAGCATGTTGCAAAAGCTAACAGTGATACTCTAATAAGCAAAATACAAAGCACACCAATACTGGATAAACTAGTCTTTTTAATTCAATTGAACTATTTTATTGATACTTTTCAGTTTTGAATGAATTAGGTATATTTACATTCAATGTTTGCAATCTATGATGCCTAATAAATGCAGTCTTACACAGGCAGTTCACTAGGTTTTGGAACAGAAGACTGAGCATCATCCAGTGTTAGCTGGTTTAATATGGAGTCTGATTAGATACGAGGTGTCCTGGTTGGCGGTGATGATGATAATGATGATGATACTGGAGGTGTAGTTTTCCCCAGTACCTCCTCACTGTGCCAATAATATATTTAATTTCAGTCATCCTTCCAATGGAGAAGCACCATCTACCAGAGCTCTGAGACTGACTGACTGACTGAACACATGCCTTTTTTAGCACATGCCGACGGCAACAGTTTGTTTGATTTTTTTTCCCCCTCTGTTTTGCCAACACACGCTTATAAGTGCGTGAAAACTCCTGCATGAGGCTCGGGAAGATCTCCAATATCCTGCCATATTCATTCTGTGACTGTGTGTCTATCTAATGCACTGTGAAATACAACTGCTCCGTTTGCTCTGGTCCTCTTTAGCTGTTACTGGACTTGTTGGCACTTTTTGAATACTAGAGATAGACACACAAAAAGATACATAGGAATAATGTATTTTTAGATACTGTAACTCAGCCGTCTTGATTTGGTGATATGGGATGGTACTTTTAAGGCAGCTTTCTGTAGGATGCCATGTTTAAACAAATATCCTGTCTTTGTTACAGCACTATCACTTTTCATCTTGGTTATGTTTACATAATGGAGACGAGCAAGATTACTGGCTCCTCACTTGGGTTCACTTTTATTAAGCTTGGTGCACTATTCAGAAATTTGTTTTATACCTCTCTGGTGTAGTATAAGCCAATGTTCTTCTTATCTCATTACTGCAATGCATCTGAATGTTTTGCATTTTGAATGTTTTGGGGGGGTTGGGGGGTTGCATTATAGAATTGACTTTTTCACATTGCAGTACTGAAAACGAGGGAACTTTCTTTCCAAGATTTTATTTTTTTATTTTTCCCCCCCGCCAAGTAAAATTTGATCGGGCATGTTCCTGACAAGCTTGATTGAGATTCACCCGAAGTAACAGCTGAGAATTTTTTTTTTTTATATATATATATATATATATAATTAATGTTATGAAAAGGCAGGCAGGTTTAAACTGGTGCCTCTTATGTAATTCCCAGTGCAGGTAATTATTAATAGGTTTCTCTAAGGAGTCTCAAACATCTTTAGCACACTATAATCTCGTAGGAGAAATCAAAATGATATTTTCTCTCTCATTGTCCTCTTTAAATCCTCCACTAAAGGCCTCCTTGCTCGTCTCCTCTGAATGGGTGCTCATCTTTTTTCATTAGTTTCTTGATTGATTTGTTTTATTGATGCCTGCTGGACAGTATTATTTTCCCTCCACTTTGATTTGTGTGTTGTGATGCTGTTACAAAAAAAAAAACTGACATTAACAGAGGTTATAGACCAAGGTACATAGCAAGGTCAAAGAGTTTTGTTGCCATCTGCTGGATATAAAGCGGATATTCATTTATTATTATGACTTCGTTTATAACTGAATTGAAGTGCATTAGATAGAAATATCAGGCAGTTTGCCTTTTTCCCAGCATGTTGGGAATTCATAGCTGGGGTTTAGTATGACATAACTCACTCACACCATTTTGGGGTTCTTAGATTTGGCTAACTGGAAATGAATGAGGATGTGAATGTATCTCAGTGGGTGATGAAGTTTAGGCAGTCTTATGGAGCCATGATAAAAGCCTACGCTGACTCAAGTGTGCCTACCTGAGGGCTGATTTCATTAGGAAACACCAGCCTTTCAAGTTTAATTTATTAAGGTCTCAACTGTCCATTCATGCTTCAGTGTTTGCACGCATTACTTCACTTCTAGTGAACAGCATCATAGGAAAAGCATCGTACAAGCTCGATCTATGATCGATTGATTTATCTTGTGTTATCCATTGTTAAGGGTGGTATATTTGAAATTTACACACAGGGGCGCGAACACTTCTATTAATCGGCTGTGCAGGCATGGTTAATGGCCTATGGTCATCATTTCAAAATGGCCCATTAAACAGCCTAGCTGATACACCAGTCTATATATATATATATATATATATATATATATATAAAGTCCGGTCACATTTACTGTTGATCAACAACATCCAGTTATTTCAGCTGGAACTGATTGGGAAATTATTCATGCAAATTAACCTCACTGACCAACAGAAAGTTGATTTGTTTAAAGGTGACTTAAGTGTAAACTCTGCTAAGTACATCGCTTTTTCTCTGAAATTTCGCTAAAGTGACTGCATCTTATCACTGAACGCGTGTTACGCGACACTGCGTATTCATACTGTATAATATTCATCCAGTATCTCTGTACCACAAGCACAGCGGTTAACTGCAATTAGTACAATGATAATCAACAGAATGAAAGCAAAGTTTCTGACTTTTTACTCTTCCCCATCAAACATGAGGTGAGGGTTGTCAGATAAATACCTCAGATGTTATTGCTTATTCCTGTGATGACGTTTGTTGACATTTTACTGGGTCACTAATATACTGTACTGGATACTGTACTGGATGCTGAGATCTCTGAACATAGAGTGGCAGTCGTGGTGGTACTGACGGTTTTGATGGGTCTTTTATTGGTTATCTAAATTTTATCTAAATTGCACTGACGATTTGCATAACTGTATGGCTCCTGTGTATATATGGTTTCTGATGTCAGCAAAATATCAGTTGTAAATGCTTATTTTATTATATTTATGTATTTTACAATCATGAAAAGTTGTTAATATACTGGTACAAAAAAAAAAACAGTCTCATGCCTTCTGCTGTCACACGTCAGTATAGCAGTATGCTATTTTAGTATTAACTATGAGTATGCTAAAGCTAGTTAGAAATATGTTAGTAACATGCTAGCAACAGCTAAAACATGTTAGGAATGTGTTAAAATATCTTAACAACATGCTAAAACATGTTAGCAATCATACTAGAAACGTTAGCAATGTGTTGAAATGTTAGATATGTTAAAACATGTTAAAAATGGTAAAACATGCTAACTGTTAAAACATAGTAGCATGTTAAAATATTAGCGATATGCTAAAACATGCTAGCAACATCATAAATCATACTAGAAACATGTTAAAACATGTTAGCAATTTTTTCCTGTTTAAAAAAATAAATAAATAAAAAATACCGTGAGAAACTTAAAATGGAAGTGAAGGCCAGCTGACCAACCAGCTAAAACCAGCCTGGCCAGGCTGGGAGACCAGCTAAAACCAGCTAAAACCAGCCAACCAGCATAGGCTGGTTTAAGCTGTTTTTTTCAGCAGGGGGGCCATTAAAAAGCTGACTGTTTAAATAGCTTTGCCACATGATATAAACAATATGCATGTTAACATCATTTTAGCTTGAAAAATATCACTTACCAACCTTTTCTGTGTAAAGCTATATAAAAATGTACAATTTTGTTGGTGTCACAACCAACAAAAGGCGGGCAAAGTACACAACTCTATTACTTGAGTGAAAGTACAAATACTGCTGGTCAAATATTACTCCATTACAAGTGAAAGTTGTAAAGACAGATTTTTACTTAAGTAAAAGTACAGAAGTACTTTGCATTTAAAAGTACTTAAGTACCAAAAGTAAATTTCCTGTTTTATGTCAACACACTGTTTTATTATTGTTGTATGTAATACTTGCAATACCTTATGCCTCTGAAGCAACTTACAATACATTACGCCTACTGAATACATTGACTAGCTTGTAGTATCTTTGTAATAAAGAGCTTTTAGGAAGTTAAAAACCTATAGATATGAAGCAAGTGAGTTGACAAAAAACACAATTTTATTTAACACTCCTACCCACCCCCACAAAAGCAGCATGGCAAGTGATCTCACACAGCTCTGGCAGTGTCTGCACACATCCACATTTCAACCGAGTGGATAGTGAAACTGCTGTTAAAACTGATAAGAACAAAGAAATCAAACCTGCTTTAAAACCCAGCAACACAACTGTAGCTGTATAACTTTACAACAGCAATTCTGCTTTAACCAAAAATGCAAAACAGCAACATTTATTTAACATCAAAACAAAAATTTAAAAAATACTGTCTAATCGCTCTTGCGGTATTTTGATGTCATACACAGAACGTTCTGTACAGTGCTGCTTCAGTCAAACACCTTTTGTGTTTTGTTAGGAGACGCACAACAGTTCTTCTGTGGCTTTATATATAATATTTTCGTTTACACAATTTTGCAAAATCAGACAATATTGTGTCTAATATAAACCACAATATTAACTTCTTATTATTGAATTGTTGTAAATAAATATCACATTTCCAGCTGGTCAGTGTTCAAAAAAATGCTGGGAAATCACTTCATGCAGCCCTACAAGAGTGATTACTGGTAAACTGTCTGAAAAAGAAAAGAGAGTCACGTTTTAGAGAAGAAAAAAAATCACCCACTGACTTTCAAAGCTGCTACATAGTAACGACTTTCTACTTCTAGGACGAGAAATGTAGTGGAGTGAAAAGTACAATATTTGTCTTTCAAATGTAGTGAAGTTAAAGTCATGAGTTTCCAGAAAAAAGTATAAATAATACAATAGTTATGCAATGAAGTAAAGTACAGATACTCAAAAAGAGTACTTAAGTACAGTACTCAAGTAAATGTAGTCCGTTACTGTCCACCTCTGGTCACAAGGTTAGGGTCTCTGTAAACCCTAAAATACACACGTTTACATAAGTTTAAACAGAAAATAATAATAAGCTCCACATTCCTGCTTTTGCCACAAACACCCCAGATAGCACACGTATGTCTGCAAGATGTCTGTTAAAGATCACTTGATCTGGAAAGCATCTGCTGGGTACAAACATCTGACAGACGTCTGTAAGATGTCAGTTTTACGTACATTCTAAACCATAAACATCTTAAAGACACCTGATAGGAAACGTCCTATAAACGTATTGCTGATGTGCAAATACTCTGAAAAAATACGTCTTGCAGATGTAAATGCAGACGTCAAATAGATGTCTCCGTGATGTACGTGTGCTATCAGGGACTGTCGACTGAGCTTAACCTGTATATTTTCGTTGAGATGACAGCAGCCAGTTTTGCACAGTTTAGCAAAACTAGCATTTCCTCCGTGTTGAACGTTATGAAACATTACATTGTAAGTGCCTTTGTATGACTCTGTCACTATAACAGCACCACTTTTGTATAATTAGCCTAATATGCCACATTAGTCACACTGACTCGCTGAACATCCAGTCTAAGTCAAGGCTTCCTTCACCCTCACTGTTTCCATGTGTCATGCTAGCTCGTCTCTGCCAGCTAATGACCACAATCAGCCACCACGAGGTGGAGCCAAACACTCCTTTTTCATTACAACGCCTCCATCATACTCTAATGGTGTGAACATGAAAATGTACATGTGCCAATGACATTTCTGGCCCCTGCTTTTGCAGATAAATGCTGCGACGAGTGTGTTTATGTCTGCATAGGAGAAAAGGATGTGTCTGATCTGTGTAAATATGGAGGTGCTGCTAGGCAACATCATTCTTATGACTTAATAAGGCACTGTTCTCCGTCTGTCCACTCATGGACAGAACACTGTTTAGTTCTGCCTAGAGCCAGGCCACCTGCTTATGCAATCACTGTCAACACACAGCATGCTGGAGGAGCACCGTTTATCTCAACGTTTTCTTTCCTCTGGTTTTCAAACATATAAATACTCCGATACCACTTTTGAAAGTGACAGTGTTTAGATAAAATAATGACGCAGTGTTATCTTCGGAGTAAAAACTGACGGTAAGGAAAGATCAGGACAAGCAGTGCCAAATACGTCACTAATACTAAATGTCCCGTTCTGCTCTTTCCACTTTTTTTTCCTGGTCCCTTCAGAAGAGGGTGATGAGGGTCGGGTGGGAGGGCTCTCACGGTGACTCTGAAAAACTCAAGTCACTCCAGCATCTGAGCCGAGCTGAGTTGAGTGTATGTGATCCCACAGTTCACCTTTCTACATCAGACCGCAAGACCTTTCCTCTCGGACAGCTGCAGTGAGATCGGTGAGCTTCATTTCTCTGTTTCTTATTTTACAAGAACTTTTTTGTTGTTTTTCTAATGAATTTCCATCCATATTTCAGTGTAGTGATTGTGTGATTACATAACAGCTATTAGACCAGTGTAAGAGCAAATTGTTTTTGAGCGGTTATATAAATTCCGCAGACATTATTATGTGCTATTAGGGTAAAACTGTATTATGGCATCCAGAAACAACATTATCTATTCTGCTAGCTTCAGCCCACACATTAAACCCAACACATACTAACATACAACAGGACTAAAGTGTATCTGGATGCTTGAGGCATCTGCACTCAAATGCTGACAGAGCTTTTCTCAGGACTTAATTCAATTTTCTGAGCCACTTGTGCATTGACTTTTGGTCTAACAGATATCAGAGTAGTTTAAGGCATTAGCTATGAACATGATCCACTAATGTTTGACAACTATGGAGCCCATTAAGGGATATATATGGTGATGGGGGAAAAATGAGATGGGAGAAAGACTTATTTTTCAATGCTTTTGTGAGTGAACACAGAGTTTATTGGGGGAACATCATTCCCAAAACGTATTCATCTATTCCATCGTTTAGTGGCCAAATTGGTAAGTTGTTCCCTCACTTTAATGAAGTTACGCTGTCACCACAATTTAACTAAAATGAGGGAGCGGATTAAAAAAATCATGGGAACAAATTAGTACAACGTAGCCATTATTCAACAAGGGAACTAATTAATCAATTGTGGGAATAAATTCTTAAACCACAATTTATTTATTTATTTTCACGTCATGTATAGAGCTCTGTACTTTTGTGAGCGAATGCAGCAGTTTTTGGGGTAATGCAATAATTGTGAGTTTTAAGAACAAACATAGTTTCATGAACAAATGCAAAACTTTTGTAAGAGAACACAAAACTAATGATGAAAATAAGAGTGGGAGGAAAGGAGGAAAAATAAGCAAACAGAGTTTCTTAGGGAACACGAGGGACATAATGCAGTTTTGTAAGTGAACACAAAAGCATTGAAAGCAAAGTTTTCCTCCTATCTAATATTTTTACATCACCAACTATATATATATATATATATATATATATATATATAAAAACCTACAAAACACTCTTTTTTTGATTAAAAGTTAATGCCTGGATTGATATATATATATATATATATATATATATATATATAAAAACCTACAAAACACTCTTTTTTTGATTAAAAGTTAATGCCTGGATTGATATTTTCTGTCTGCAGTGGTATTAATACATTTTTAAATTATTAAATGGATAGTTCGCACAAAAATAAAAATTATGTCTTCATTTACCATGTACTCATCCTCATGTCATTCCAAACTTTAAAAATTAGGAAAGTTCCCCCCATTCAATGGAAATCAAAGGGGTCCAATGTTGTTTAGGATCTTCTTTCCAAAGAAAAAAGAAAGTCATACATGTCTGGAACGACATGAGAATGATGACAGAATTTTAATTCCTTTAAATGTCTAAATATTTTTGGGGGCCACTGTACTCCCTGCAAAGAACTATGGGAAATATTCTCCACTCATAAAGCATGTTATTCCACAGATGTCTTTGCCTTTGAGTTGTTTACAGGACTATGGGCAGAAGGTGCGAAACACATCCTAAAGCACTGGCTTACGTCAATGCCAACCAGCATGGTTTCTGTATATGTTGAGATGAATATTTGGACGTTGCCTTTCAGATGTCCTTTTCCGAAGGAACAGATGCAAACAGTCATCATTATGTGTGGCCTGAAGCAGCTTGACATTTAATATGTGAAAAAACAACCACACAGATATTTTTTAAGTGTAATGTTTGTTCAGACTAGCAATTTGTAGTAACAAACAAGCATCTTGGGGTTTCTCAAAATATCTCTGTACTAGTAGCTCTCGCACAAAGTATTCAGTTAGAACTCTTTCCCTCAATTTTTCGTAAACGTACTCCCTCATTCCCACGCACACATGGAGATACACACATCTCGTAACCTGGCTCCATCAACACCTCCTGTTCCTCCTTCTGTCCCAGCTGTCACTAAAGATGGAGGGTGAGAAGAGAACATTAGAGGCAGGTACCAAAGAGCAACCTGATATGACGGGTCCCCTGACAGCCGAACAGCTGGCAGCTATAGAGGATGAAGAGATCCTCAATAATATGGTAAGAGGCAACTAATGGCGCTACAGGCGCAGTGGGTTTGTTATCATGTCTTCTTAACCATATTTAGGAAAGTGTTTCACTTCTGTTTATTGCATGTACTAGCTAGATAAGGCTGTGGATTTTGAGGAGAGGAAAATGATCCGCGCTGCCATGAGAGAACTGCTGAAGAGAAAGAGGGGTGAGGACCGGGTCATGTCCCTAATGTCTCACATTCAGTACATATGGTCTGCTGAGTCTAATGTGCTTCCTGACATTATTTTAGGTGAATCTCACAAAACTTGTCAGGAATCTGGATTACATTTAAGTCAAAAGAAATTAATATATTTAGCAAAAAGAAAATTAATAATATTTTTACAACTATTACATTTTATTGTGACATTATTGTAAGCATAATTCATGCTTTGCTGTCTTTAGTATTTATGCTAATTTTATTAGTGGGGAAAACGCATCTGGACAGGGCAATGCTCAACACTGTCAATAAGATTTTTTGTATTACATTAATGCTACTTTTGGGTGGAAATCTGATAAATTGGCATGAAAATAATTTCATAAAGAACCCCCCCCCTTCCTGTAATAAATCTGGACATTTCATTTTTGGGTTTATCTGTAATTCTCACTATTCCCAGAGTTAATTCTCATTCAAGTTTCATTATCTTTATCTCATTATCATATTCATCATTATTAGTATTATCATACTGTTAAAACTTTAATACAATGCATCTGAAATCAAGTTAAAGTTAAAGACAGTACAACAAATACTACCATCATTTAAAAAATACTTTACAATTTCAATAATTTATAATGATATAGAAAATAATAAATTAGGGGATTTTTGCATTACAGTAAGAATAAGAATGAGAGTTTTTGTATAATTTAAAAAAATGAACAGGTAGTGTCTTTAATTGGCACAAACATAATGCAACAAAGCAAAAGATCAAAGTAATAAAATAATGCAATTAAAAAGGTTATCATTGTCTTAATATAATGTCTTATTTATATAATAATAAATAAAATGTACAATTGTACATGTGAAATAATATTACAAAAATTTGAGGTCAGTAAGATTTTATTTTTTATGCTCTTATGCTCACCAAGGCTGCATTTATGTGATAAAAATACAGTAAAAACCACTAATATTGTGAAATTTAAATATATATATTTTATTTTTTTAATGTAATTTATTCCTGTGATCAAAGCTAGATTTTCAGTATCATTACTCCTGTCTTCAGTGTCACATGATCCTTCAGAAATCATTCTAATATGCTAAGTTACTGCTCAAGAAACATTTCTTATCATTATCAATGTTGAAAACAGTTGAGCTGCTACATATTTTTGTAGAAACAAGACATTTTTTCACTTTTGATCAATTTAATGAGTCATTGCTGAATAAAAGTATTCATTTAAAAAAATACTGACCCCTATAACATTTGAACAGTAGTGTGTGAAAATAAGCCAGACATGCTCTTGACAGGTTTCATGAGATTCTGCCTTTAAGACTCCTAACTATTACACAAACAACCAAAGGAAGTAAACTTAGTAAAACAAACTTCTGCTGTTATTTGTTAACTTTCCTATTCAGAAAACTATTATTTAGTTTGTTTTTGTTTTCCTCTGTTTCTGTCAGAGCGGCGTGATAGAGAGCGGGCGGCCCGAATGGAGAACCTGCGTCAGCAGGGTGGTGGAGGAAAGACAGCTGCTGGACTGAATAAGGACCAGAAACCCGCTAATGGCCCGAGCGGCGCTCAGTACAATGCACACAGTGAGTGACCATCACTCATGAGGCTCTGAACACTACTTTTACTGCACTTCTATCTGCAAGGCTTTGATAACCTTTCCCTTCTTACTTCACTTTGGTACAGGGACGGCTCAGGCAAAATTATTTTCTCCACCAACCTCTACTTCCTCTCCAAAAACTGTGGGCAGGTGAGTCATTCCTAGAGTCCTGACAGGATGACAGCGTGGGGTGTATCCCGTTGACTGATTGTGCTGTTTCCCTCCTAAAGCCCGGCTCAGTCCCATGTGGCCAGGGTTAAAGTGCCGGGCAGCTCGGCGGTCGGGGGCCCAAATGCCAAAGATGTCAAACAGATGCTGCTGGACTGGTGCCGGGTCAAGACTGAACCATATGAGGTGGGCCTGAAGAGACAAAATAAGATAAAATCAAACGGTTTCTGTTTTGCTACATGTCTGCTAGTCTCCCTGTGTGAATGGAAATGTCCAGGTCACATTTCATAACAAAATCCAAAAATTATGACAAATAAGCACATTTCCCATAACTGTAATGCATCCTGATTTTTTAACATTTAATTTTTTTAAATGCTCAATTTTGATTCCCTTTATTACAACCAAAAACTGTATTGTTTTTTTATTTTATTTTTATGTAAATCAGCATAAGCGTATCAAATACTTTGCATAATGTATAAATACTTTTTTTATTTGCATTATAATAATGTAAATTAGGTGTGTGGTGGTGGGTGTCTTTTTATCATTTAAACAATGCAAAAAACCTAATGGTCCTAAAAATTGGCTTTTTTTTTAAAATTCTTCACAGCTTTGTTGTGATTTTCCCTCTTATACTTGTTTCTATGTTTAGGGTGTGAACATCCATAATTTCTCCTCTAGCTGGGCAGATGGTCTGGCGTTTTGTGCCCTGGTGCACAGGTTCTTCCCAGAGAGCTTTGAATACTGCACTCTCGACCCCTATGATCGCAGGGCCAACTTTGAGAAGGCATTCAAGACTGCAGAGTAAGACTTCACACTATTTACTGCATCCACCTTTGTGTCATAAAGAAATGTTTGGGACATACTTCCCCCCAAAAAGAAAGAAAAAATATAAAAATAAAAAATTATCATATAAAATAATATTATAATACAAAAGAAATATTACAATAATTATATATTTTATTATAATTTCATATTATAATAGTAATATATTTAATTGTTCGATATATATTAATATTTAATGTAATTAATTTTATTTATAAGTGATTTTCAATTATAATTAAATTATAATGTATTTAAATAAGTGTGTTTAATCTTTTTTAATTGTTTTATTAATTTTTCAAATGAACTTAATTTAAATTATTCATCTGTTTTTTTAATACAGGCACATTTTATAATTAAATCTGCATAAATAATTTAATGAAGACATCACTATTTTCTAACACTATTGTAATGAGAAATGTGTGGTAAGCAGAGGAAATGTGCTTTAGGTATTTTGCAACAAAAATGTGCTTGAGTCATGAAAATAATGTCACAATGCAACCCCCCCCAAAAACAACAAAAACAAAACCATAATGGTCCTAAAAATAGGCTTCATTTTCTTTATGCGTGTAGGACACTAGCTGACTGTCCTCGCCTGCTGGATGTTGATGACTTGATGCGGATGCGAGAGCCAGACTGGAAGTGTGTGTACACATATATCCAGGAGTTTTACCGCTGCCTAGTAGAGAAAGGCCTCGTCAAGACTAAAAAGAAGATGCCATAGAAACTTTCACATTTTGAGCATTTCACTGTAAATGACCAAAGAACTACAAAAGGCACACAACACAGCGCACATGTGACCTGAAGCTTCTACCAAAGATCAGTCTATTATGTACTCATGCTCTTCTCTGTTTCATACACGCATGCAGCGGATGAGGATTATAACCTGTGTGTTTTGTGCTCGGCTACAGCTGGGGCTCTGAAACAGTGCATTCCAGTGAGATTACACATGCCTTAATCTCAGTCTATGCTTAGAGATTGTGTGAAAGTGTGTGTGCGTACATGCGGATGGCTTTTTATGGTACTGCTACTCCCTGTTTTGAATGCGCTCCAGCACTGAGACATCAGGCTTATAAGGGCATGAGATCTAATGCGGAATTATACTTAACCCAGATTTATCATTTGTTTAAAAATATAGACAAGGGCACTTTCACTATTAAATAAGAGTTCAGAAAGAAAAACAAAGCCTTGAAAATGCCTCAGTCGTCTCCTACAGAATAGAAATGTCACCTGCTTTTGCTTGTACAGGGTGAAATATGACAGCTTGAATAGTTTTCGGTTTCTCTCATTTTGTTCAGGATCTGAAGTCCATCATACTAAGCGTTTGCTTGGTACTACAAAAATGACCCTAGAACTGCACTAAGAGAGATTAAGTCCAATCAAACCTCTCACTCAGGGATAGACGGGCCCTTGAGGCCTGTAAGACGCCTGTAAGTCTTGTTTCAGAAGGCCGATGGTAATTTTCAAGTGCTTTTAAAATGTTCTCGACACTTTATTTGCTGCATGGCTAATGACTTAAGTGCACTTTAGATGTGTATTTTGAGCACAGATATTGACACTTCGATTGTAGCTAATAACATATGATAAAAATGATATATTACAAATTATGTAAGTATTATTATCTAGTGCTTTAAGTCATACAAGTACAATTTCTGTAAATCTGTGTCTGGTTTGATTAAATTATGGGTGTTATTTTCCTCCCACAATGCCTCACCAAGTGTTTGCCAAGTATTATTAAATGTGATAATCTTCTCTGAGCATTTTTTTTCTATTTACTGAAACACACACACACACACACACACACACATAATTTATTACTGGACTTTAGTGACAAACCAAATAATATCACAAAATTCATCAAATCAACTGCTAATACTTCACTGATGGTGGTGCTGTTATTTTCCTAATTTAATGACGTCACTTCCTGAAGGATTATGTAATTGGATTTTGTTAAAGGAATATTACAAAAAAATAACAGGATGAAAAGTGATATTGAGGACACAGTAACATTAAAATATGAATTGATTACCAATTAAAACAATATTCTCACAAAAATATGTTCTGTTCGAAAAAATACCTGCAATATTTCTTAATAAACTGTCAGTTTTTCAAGTTAGTTTCAAGTTTTTATTTATGACATAAATGGCAATAGCAATTCAAATAAAAGTCATGAGTTGACTTTAAATCAATTTCTAAGTTCAAATAATAGTACTGTTTTGATAAAGGAAAACTAACTAGCCTAATATGATTTAATAAATGATACAAAAATTAAGAAATACCTGCAATATTTCTTAATAAATCCATTTCTATGTTTAATTATTGACATGGTAAAAAATGAAAAAAAAACTATAGGCTAATATAATTCCCATGTTGTATAAATGATATTGAGGACACAGTAAAATAAATCTATAAACTGACTGCCAATTAATACAATATTTCCAGGATAATGCTCTGTTCGAAACATGTCAACGAATTAAGAAAAAACCTGCAGTATTTCCTAATATATTTTCAGTTAAAAAAAAAATGACCCAGTCGCATGACAAAAATGAATCATGAAAATAACAAAAAACATGAAATTACTTAAAAATCCATTTCTATGCTCAAATAATAGTGTTGTTAAAAGTAAACTAGCCTAATATGATTTCCATTTTTAATAAAAGTATCTAATAGGTCTAGATGATGATAGTAGGCCTACAGATATGTAACTGGAATGATTAGACCTTCAGCATCAGGATCATTATTGATTGGATTGTGAGAATAGTTCTCGTGAGTTGTGGATATATGCTGTCCTGTCATGTTAATGATGCTCCACGAGTAATGCACCCCGCTCACGCTGATCTTCCGGCGCCTTGCGTCATTTTTAGTCAAACAGAGTCATTACTAGTCAAGTGTCTGTTGAGGATGTTTCACTCACTGTCTTCGCTGCCTTTCCTCGTGTCCTCTTGGGACTGACGTATCCGCTCTCCATCACTCATTATCACACCGGTGGAAGTGTGTGTGTGTGTGTGTCCTGTAGAGACGCTCACATCACACACACACACTTGCGCCGGTGCAGAGAAACAGGACAGGTAAGAATTCTTTCGATATCAACTTAATTGTGCTTTTTAAACGAAACGTGGGTCGACGACTCAGTCAAATATGACGCTGTGACGCTCATCTGTTTGAAGCGTGAGACATCCTTCACCTCGAGACACTGCAGCGTATAAACAAGTGTCGTCAGACAAACAACTTTAAAAAAGACCTAGCTTGTCTGTCAAAGAGACTCGCGTTCATTTATCGCCATTTCCATAACGTAGATGTCCATTGCATCAGCTTGAGAAACGGTGAATTATCTGCGGACTCTTAATTGACCCGCGAGGACAGATGACCTTGTTCATGATAGGCGCGTGGCTGCTTGTGGAAATGACTATTATTATATAGGCTACTCGAGATTTTATTCGGTGTCCAGCGGGCTCTGTGAGATATTTAAATATTATTTTTCTTGCGACACACGACTAGCCTACGCGCTGATTCTTGAGACAAAACCAAATGGGTTGGAAAGTTTATAAATTATTAGTATATGTAGCCTAATAATAGCTTGTATTAATGTGTTCAGTGTTCAGAATCATTGACTTCTTTGAGTGAAGTCTCCTGCTTTTTCAGTTTTCTCACAGTATATGTGTAATCATTCAGTATCAGTCAAAATCATCTTATTCAAAAATAATAGGCTATGTCCAATATTTATTATTAATAACGACAAATCCAGCATTCACTAAAATGAATGAATGGAAAGTAAGGATGGTTTCAAATTAAATTGTCTCTACCATTTGCATATAATGCAGAAATGTTGTTTTCTTTCTATTACTAGTGACTAATAGGGTGTAAAACTCACAAACAATTGGGGAAAAAGTTGAAATATCATGATTGTGAGCAAGAAAATATAAGCACAATTAGTTGAAATTATATATAAATAGAAATATATTTATAGATAAACCCATCCAGAACCTGTGACCTTGTTTAACTCGTGTGAAATATGGCAGGTGTCATTTTTTTGTAGGCATTAGTCTTTTTAATGACCTTTTGTGACAACATGCCCCAATAACATGTTACATTAAAACAATGAAGCACAAAGTACTTCATTAAACAGCAGAAGTGTAAAAGGTAACATAAATACCATCAACAAATAAATAATGTTACATTTTGTGAATATTATTTTTTCACTTGGCTCCGTTCATTGTTATAATTTGTCATCATTATACATTTTTAAATTTGATAAATTTTGAATGATGACCTGTTTTCATTATGCCACCCTATTACAGTGCACTAAATACTGTGTGAGCAGATGAGCTCTTATATTACCTCACTGCATTGAACTGCATGGAAAATTTTTTTTCCATTTATCTTTTCATTGATTAACTTTACTAAACAATTTTTTATATATAACACTTAATTACTGTAATGTACATTAATGTGCATTCAAATAATTGCCATGAAAATAAATATCAAACATTGATTAATATATTTTCATATACATTCATGTGACATCTGTGTTGCACATCGTGTTAAAAACATTAGAATTATGATTTGCATAAAATATATATATCAGCCATCAACAAAACAGTTCCTCAGTTTTGTCAGTTTGTGATTTTGATATGAATTGTTGCATCTTCCGTGTAGCATGTTGTAAGAAAAAGTGAAGACGTCGAAGATCTTGATGAAGAATAACTTTTATTACAGAATAGTAGTGACAAAGTACAGGCAGCACTTCGGATTCAGCGGAGTCAGAATGAACCACGAACATCCTAAGCATTTTATACTCTATTCTTCCCGCTTCATCTTCCCGCATGTAAATGAAGTTTTGTCTTAAATGTAAATTGCGGATAACAATGAAAGTGATAGCCTTCCGTTCCCACATCTTTGGTAGTCTTTCAGGTGGAAACAACCAAATGTTAAGGTGATAGGATTATCTAGAATCCCTAGCAATTATATTCAAGTACCCTTTTGGTCAGCAGATGGTTCTTGATGGCCCTAGTGCATGTAGACATTGGGTTCAACGGAGTCAGACTGAACCCCGAACATCCTAGCTCAAACATTTTATACACTTAGAGTTTACCCTCAATGTAAAGGAAGTTGCTCCTGTTGTTACAGCTGTGGTCTGTATGTTAATTAAGTTCTGACACCCCTTTTGTCTGAGGTGGTTCTCAGTGTCCCACACCTGCTCCCATTCTACAATTGGTCACCATTTGCTCAGGATGTGATCATCCCAAGTGATCTACAAACAACATAACTGTTGACTTTCTTCTTCTCTATAATAATTAAGCCATTTTGGGAAATGAGCATGATCAAACATATTGTGGAGTGGAATCTGGGTCGGGGCAGACTATAGATTCTTACAATGTGTATAGGCTATATGCATGTTTAGACTGGCCATGTTTGCTAAACTCTGTTAGGAATGTTTATAGCATTTTCTAAGATATAACTGTTAGGAATGTTTATAGCATTTTCTAAGATATAACTCATGTACTTGAGAAAGCATTCTGTCATCTCACCAAAGATCTGTCCCAAGACACCAATTTGTAAAAGCTCTGAGCTATTATTCTGCCACAGTTGGCGAAAGAGGCATCATTGCTAATGCTATGTGATAGCCATTATCCCTAGCACTTTCTTTAAAGATCGCCCTATCGATCAGAGTCCTGCTTATTAAAGGATACATTCCGGAATGTTAAAAGGAAAGAATGTTTGGAAGGGGGGTGTTGGGACTGAAAGTTGTTGCCAAGCAACAGGAAAGTAGATCAGGACAGAGGGGAGGGTATATAGTTGTCATTTGAAGAAAAGGATTGATCTTAGCTGATTGTAGTTCACTGATGTCAGCAGTGACGTCTCAGGAAAGGAAAAAAGCAAGAGGGGACAGGTACATAGCGGGGACGTTCAGCCCTGGCTACTGTCCAAAGCTCTTCACACACTCAGCCGTCCACTGCAGACAGCAACAGTCTCTGTCTTTGACTGTGGGAGAAGGCAGAGGAGTGTGAAGGACACACAAACCCAGCTCTCTCATCTTACTCTGCATTCACAGCATCTATTTTCTGGTTTAGCCACCCTTTCCATTTTGTCCTTCATGCTTTTGCCACCATTTATCAAAGGAATGTTCTGGGTTCAATATAAGTTAAGCTCAATGGACAGCATTTAAGGTTTAGGTCAACGATATGATGCTCTTTTTTTATGTACTAATTTAATCAACAATGCATTAAAAATGCATAAAATTAAGATGATACAACTCCTGATAATGATTTTGAAGAAGTCTCTTTAAAAGAATGAAATTTGTTAAATAAATGTTGTTTGATGTATAACTTTATTATTATTTCTTAAGGAGAAAAAAATAAAGCTTCACTACGTACTAATATTTGAAAAACCAAACCCAAAGTACCCACATAAAACAGGAAATAATATTATAGAGAGGACCCCTGGAGAACCTCATGTCTGTGTGAAGGTCAATAAGTCTTATAAAATGTCAGATAATTTAAATTTTTACAAAGCATGTTAGTTCAGAATTTTGTTGAGCGACTCAAAAACATAAGAATATTTATAAATTAGTAAATCATGGTATTTGTGAAAGAATTTTTACTGTGATATATTTAAAATAAACCTTTTTATTTCATTTTTTAAAATAATACTTAATGACATTTATTCAAGATGTAAAGAAAATATGTTGATACTTTTTACTTGATGGTTATACCACATTACATTTTACAGTCATTAAATGTAAAATTTTCTTGAAAAAGATAAAACTTCTTCAAAACTTGGCACGTTTTTAAAAATGAATTAAAAAAATATATATTTTTCTTTATTGTGGACACTATTTGTCTTTGACCAATTTAATGTTGACTTGACTACCAGCAAAAAACTTGCATCGAACCTGGAACATTCCTTGAACACCTCCATGGCTGTCTGTATTGTCTTCACAGGTAAATGGATCCAATGCAGCCCGTTCAGAGCTGCCCAATGCCCGAAGAACATACTGGAGTTCTAGGACTCCACAAACCACCAGTCCCAGCCCTGCTTGGAAACCCTTGCAAAATGCCTGCATCCTCACACTGCCAGACGTTCATGAATGGAAAGGCACCAGTGTTGGGACAGACCCCGGCACTTCAGACAAACCCAGCCATTCAGGAGAGAACCAGACCAGACTCCACTGCACAATCCACAAAATGCATCAGTATCAGTCGACCCAGGCCTACGGCACTGGGCACCAAGACATCAATCAAAGTCTCCAGGCCCACTGAGCCTCCATTGCAGGTTAAAGCTATGGGAATGCCCAACTTCCTGTCGTACTCCCCAACCAAATCACCATTGCCTTATTGCAGCACTCAAAACACGCTGAGCCCCACTTCTCAACTTGGTTTCAACCCCCCAACCATTCCCCCAACACTTCCCCCAACACTTCCAAGCCCTCCATCACAGGCTGTCCGTGCTAACACACACAATAACCTAATCGCCAGACCAATCCTCAACCCAAACCCCAGCCCCCCGTCTAGCCCTGTTCCTCAACCGATTCCAAGTCCCGAAGCACATGTGCCAAACACAGGAGACACTACTGAGAAGAAGTTGAACAAGACCATCAGCGAAGAGGGGGATTTCAGGTGAGACTTGTTATATACCTTGTCAATAACTGTACAACAGTTAGGTTGGGTATCTGGTTGAGAATCTATCCAAAAATGCTAATGTCAAAGTGCAACAGCACTGAGATTTTTCACTGTTTGTTTGTGCATTGGTGAGAACTTTTTTGCATTGTTATGCCAGTAGGTGGCGACAATGACTGTCTTCAAGACTGAGTCATTGAGTCATTCATTCCATTGATTCATACAAAACACTGATTTTTCATTCAAGAACAAAACAAGTTATTGTCTTTAGCCCTGTCAGATGGAACCCTAAGACCTTTTGGTCTTCCTCTAAGTCCACAATTTAGTGACATAATGTTGCTTTGACTGTCAGGTAGAGGTCTGCTGCAAAACTTGTGTCAGTGCATCAAGGGCGCATGGTGGCCTCAAAGGGGCACTTGTGAACACCCTTTTGAAACCTAAAATGACATATGGGATCTTCTGAACTTAATGGACAAGTGTATGCCATGGCCATTGTAATTCCACAAGTCAGCTAAAATGCTAACTCATTCATTAATGAAAGACGTGGCTGCCTTTATGAGCAAATCATTGAATTATACACACAACCAATTTGCTTTAAAACACTGATCATTCATGAACAAAATGAGTGAGTCATTGAATAATTCACACAACCAAATCGCTCTAAAACACTGATCATTTACCAACAAAATGAGTGAGTCATTGAATTATTCACACAACCAAATCGCTCTAAAACACTGATCATTCACCAACAAAATGAGTGAGTTAATGAATTATTCATTCAACTGATTTATTAAAAATTATTTCTCATTCATTCATTCATTCTAGCAAGTGTGGTGTTGTTTTAACATTTCTCAGTCCCAATGATATAATATGATTTGACTGCAGTCACTCAGTCATTGGATTTCTGCTGGGTTTGCTTATAACCACTGGCCTGAGGGGAGAGAATCTGTCGGTTTAAGGCAGCATCCCATTAGCTGACTCAACATCTCAAATCTTATATGTGATTTTGCATTTGCTAACTAAAAACTCTGATTCGGAACAGGACAATCAGGTCTTCAGCACTTGGAGAAGCTTATTGGTCACTGCCATAGCCATGAAAGCCTCTAAACCTGCTAGATGTGGTCCGAGGGTTTCTGGGGTTATTAACTCATCATGGAGTTAAGTTAGCACAAGCTGAGAAATCAGCTAGTGGTATGCAGGCATAATAAACCTAAAGAGCGCATACCAGCAGAGCTGAAATTTTCTCATCCCTTAAATCAGCATAATATCTCTCTCAGAGCCTGGTGACAGAATGGACACGGGAGCGTTGAGCTGGCAGCATTCCTAGACACACAAATGTGCTCCTGGATCCTTTAGCCTGTCATCTTTGACAACATAGACAGAACCCTTATAATGTGTAATGCTGTTTATTCATCGTGCATGTGCTCTAATTAGTTAAAAGCGTTCAGCATGTTTTGGAAGCTATTAAATACAGCAGGTGACATTTATCCCAGGCTTTTTGATTTGAGCAATTTCGATGACTCATATTACCATGACGTAATGCAAAGGAGAATATGACCATGGATTTAAAACTACAGCCCTGATCCAAAACCTAGTGTAGCACCACATATATCCACCATAAATAAGAGTAACTGTGAGAGAAATGCCAATCATAATAGCTGCCTATGTAGGGAATATATAACAAATGTTTCATGCAATCTATTTAAAACATTTACATGAAATGCACATTATGCTTTATTCCTTTTAGAGTGCATATTGTCACATGGAATGTAGGCTCTGGTATACCACCTGATGACATCACTTCCTTGTTTGGACCTGGTGTTGAAAATGGGAGCACTGACATGGTGGTTGTCGGGTAAGAATGTGTAGCATTGTTCAGTTTTATACCTTCCATTATTGTTGCTGAATTAATTAACCTTCCACTACATTCTCTGTGTGCTCTGTCTGCGTTTTCTCATTTCCATGTCCCTTTTGCCATCTTCTCCTGTTTGTCCTTGTTTTATTGGTATTATTTGTCTCCTCTCTTTCTTTTTTCCTGCTTCTGTTCTTTTATCTCTTTTTAGACTGCAGGAAGTAAACTCTATGATTAACAAGCGGCTCAAAGATGCTCTCTTCATAGACCAATGGAGTGAGCTCTGCATGGACACACTCAGTCGTTTTGGATACGTGTTGGTCAGTATGAAATCAAATGCATATCAGGCTTAAAGGGAAAGTTGACCAAAGAAAAATGCTCTCATCATTTACACCCCCTCATAATGTTCTAAACACACAAGAAGATATTAACGGTCACCAAAACTGTTTGGTTACAAAAATTCTTAAAAAAAAAAATCTGTATTACACAGAAGAAATCAATCATATTGCTATGTGGTCATTAAAATGTTCTGATAAGTTCTTAGCTTGCTGCTGTGCAGTTGCTGGTGTGCTTTGTATGGTTGTGAGGGTGTTGCTAGGAGGTTTCTGGGGTCTATCCACAAGGTTTATCCACTGACCAGCAAAGAAACCGATGAGACTGAACCATGACAAGCTATTGGAGATGCAACAAAAATAAACACCCCCGCTGACAAGCCCTTGTGTCAAGCAGTTAAGAGATACATGCAACTCTAATTAACAAAAAAAAATAGCTTAGAACTTCTGGAGAGAAATAGTGCAGACACTGGATGATACTTTCTAGCACACATTAGGGGTTTGCGTCTCCATAACTGAGGCAGATGCGATACACATCTCGATGCATATAGCCAATGATATGATACATTAAATATACATATGAAGCAGCTACCGATGCGATGAGATTCACCCCTTTTACGATGCAGTGCGATCCAATTTCTATTCGATTCAACACTGTGCGATTCAATGCAATATGATGCGATGAAAAAAAATGATGCTATGTAATTCAATATGGTACAGATAGTTCACTTTAATTTTTTTGGTACAGACAGACAGCAAATCATAAAATAACTTCAGTGCCTACTGATTTCTAACGCCTTCTAAGGTCTCTGTAGTATTTTGATACGTCATGTTCACTTAGCAGCAGTGGTGATGAGAGAACACGCTTGACAAAGTTTAGAGAGGATAAATCAATCTACATATAAAATATTGGTCACAAATTATTGGTCCCTTTCTAAATAATAAAAGTATAGCGCATCTACTAATAATTATGTATAAAATAGTTTTTTACCAGTGCAAATATGTTAGAAACTATGCATCAATGTATCCCATGCACACTTTTATAAATCAATGCATCGCATCGTTAACGAAAAACATAAAAGTTAACTTTTATGCCGATGCACCGAATTGGGGAATATTACCATCCCTAGGGCACTTGTACTTGTTTAAACTGGAGTTGTGTGTATCTCAGAATAATATTCACCCAAAAATGAAAATGTACTCATGCCTCAGGCCATCTAAGATATGGAGAAATTTAGCATTACATCACTTGATCACCAATGGATCCTCTGCAGTGAATGTGTGCCGTCAGAATGAGAGTCCAAACAGCTGATAAAAACATCACAGTGATCTACAACATTCTATCAATTAACATATTGTAAAGTGATAAACTGCAAATCCATTATTAAGATGATTTTAATTTCAAACCATTGCTTTCGGCCAAAATATTAGTCTATGATCTATATTATTGCTTTCTCCAGTGAAAAAGCCATCTCATCTGAATCAGCAGAGAAATATGCGCAGATCAAGCAATATTTATAAGCAAAAAAAAAGAGGACAACAGGGGACAGACCTTTCCACTTATTATGAATTATGAACTGGAATTTTGGCCAGAAGTGACTGTTTAAAGTTAAAACGCCTTAAGGATGGATTTATTTCTTAGAAGCACACAGCTTTTCACTTAACGACTGGAGTGGTGTGGATTACTTGTGGATTATTGTGTATGTTTTATCAGCTGTTTGGATTCTCATTCTAACGGCACCCATTCACTGCAGAGGATCCATTAGTGAGCAAATGATGGAATGCTAAATATTTTCAAATCTGTTCAGATGAAGAAACAAACTCATTTATCTACATCTTAGATGGCCTGAGGGTGAGTCAATTTTAATTTTGGGGTGAACTATTCTTTAACAGCCTTACCTACGTGAGTCAACATGAGCATCTGTTGTTGCATCTCCGGGAGTTGTTTGTTGCTCTGTATCAGTTTCTTTTCTGACTAAAAACACAAAAATGTTTCTGTTAAAAACAGGCGGTGGCAGTGTTGCCACTTTGTGGACAAACTAGAGTACACTCGTTATATGCTGATGACAAAATTTACATCACATGCACTGTATGCAGACCCTACCGTATGCGTAAAAACTGAAGTATACTTTTGGACTTGGTTTGTTTAAATCTTAATAATGATGTATGCTTTACTAAACTGCACTAATGAGGAGTTCAACTTGAAATGTGTTCATTTCTGTCTAGGTGGCATCTCAGAGGATGCAGGGGGTTTTCTTACTGGTGTTTTCCAAATTCTGCCACCTTCCCTTCCTCAGAGGAGTACAAACCCAAAGCACATGCACTGGGTTGGGAGGCTACTGGGTGAGTCAAACGAGCAAAGACCTCTGGGAAAGAGTGTCTACTTTCTAAACGCTTATGTGATCAGTGATTGTTGTGCTGCATTAGTACTTTAATGTCGAACATCAAATATCTGCATAATGTCACGACTCCCACCGTGTGATGTCTTTGATGATTACAGGAAAAGCGGAGTCAAGGGGAGAGCGTGGAAATGAGACTGCGAGCATGTTTTTGTGTATGTGTGTGTGTGTGTGTGACCCTGTGTGTGTTGTTGTCAGCATGGCTCCAGGCTCATTCTGCAGTCTCCTTTGAGTAGGTCACAGTAGGACATGCAGCAGCTCTGTTTCTGATCTGTCTTCCAGTGCACAAACACACACATACACACACACACACACACACACATCAGGTTCATCTCTGTCTAATCTAATGCAGACTGAACACACACACATAGCAGCTCTCAGTTCTCCCCAGTGCGTTACCCAGAAAGACAGAGCACAACCCGTGGGAACTGCGGCACCAGCGCTGCTAATAAACTGCAGGTCTCTGCACAGCCCATTTCACCCTTGACTGCACAGCACACCTGTCCTTCTCAGCACAGTGTTTAAAGGGATAGTTCACTCACAAATGAAAATTTGGTCATTATTCGGTCATTTACTCATGTTGTTCCAACAATAGTTCAGAGTGGCAATGTCTGTCAAGCTCCAAAAAGGACATGCAGGCAGATTCATTCTGGTGACTTGAATATGTTTACCGAAAATATTCGTTTAGCGATTCATTCAGTAACTCTTTTTGCAGGTTAAATTGTTACCCAGTAGGTGGCAAAAAGCAAGTTTTATGAGTCATTGAATCATTTACTCAACAAGTAACACAGAATCTTTCTTGAGTGAAATGAGTTTAATTTTCATTTATTAAAATGTAGGCCTACATGTCTCAAAGGCTCCAGAAAATATGTTTGAGCATCATCAGTATTCTTTTGTTTTTATTTTTGTCAGTATTTTTTTTTTTGAAGTTACAACAAAGCATATCTATAATTTTTCCTCCCTTGTTTAAACTGCGTGACATATCTTTTATCAAGCTGCTATAGAAAAAAGACAACAATAATACCTTGATATAAATATGAAGTATTAGGTGTTAAAAACTAAAGTTTTTACATCATTTTAAATGTAAGATTGAATTACATGCAAAATTGAACGTACAACATGTCCCGCATCACTCAGTCGGCAGTGTAATAGCTAATAATAGCTTTTTTCAGTTTTCATTTTAGTTTAAGTCTTAGTAATTTTGTTGTGTTTTCGTCATTTTTATTTTTTTTTAATATTTTTAAATAGCTTTAATTTTATTTTATTTTATTCGACTTTAGTAGTTGGATTTAAACTTATTTCAGTTAGTTGCCAAGGCAACATTTTCATTTTTTAAGTGTTTCATCTAATATTTATTTTATTTCATTTTTTATTTTATTTTATACAAATTTTTCAGCTTTATTTCAATTTATTTTTATTACTTTATTAATTGTTTTAATAGATTATTAATAGTTTTAGTTAATAACGCTTGTCAGTCAGTCAAGTGTTGATTATTTTTCACAAACAAGATTCATCCAAGTTCATTCTCTTCATTCATAAACAATATGTCTGGTTCAAGACTCAAATAACCGAGTCATTCTGTGAAAGCTGTGTATTCATTCAACCAATTCCAACCTTTCCAATCAATTGAATGTTTGTTCTTTATTGGAGTTTGACAGCTGTGGTTGCTATAAACTGTTATCACATGGAAAAAAGAGCTGCATGAAGATTAAAAATTAAAAATGTTCCGTTTGATTCCATGGAAAAAAATAAGAGCATAATAGTATGGAACAACATAAGGGTGAGTAAATAATCTCTATAATAATGTTGTTTTTCTTTCACCAGTAGGACAGGCACTTAAAAAAACACCTTACTATGGAGTCCAGAGCTGCTGTATTATTAATGTCTTCCCATTATCCTCTGCCTCTATATGTTTGTCTCAGGGGAATAAAGGGGGTGTAAGTGCACGCATGATGGTTTTCGGACACCCTGTGTGCTTCCTCAACTGCCACCTGCCGGCTCACATGCGTAATCTGGAGCAGCGGATGGAGGACTTTGAAAGCATCCTGCAGCAGCAGCAGTTCGAGGGCGGCACGGCTGTGGGTGTGCTGGATCACGAGTGGGTACCTGGAAAAAAACATATCTTTGATGCCTAGGCTTACTTATGCATTAATAAACTACAATATGTAAGAAATGTCAGTTTTTAAAACAAAACTACAAGCGTGTTTCAGAACAACATTGTTTTAGTTGAGGCATTTAAACTGTAATGTTCTTTTAATACAGTCTTTTAATCTGTATTTGAGCATTAATCTGAGTAGCTTTATACAGATGTACTTTGTACAGATTACACTTTGTACTTTTGACCTGTTCACTGGAAATTATTGCATTCTCCACAGTGTGGTGTTCTGGTTTGGTGATCTGAACTTCCGAATCGAAGGTTATGACATTCACGTGGTGAAAAGTGCAATTGAGAATGACAAACTGCCTCTACTGTGGGAAAAAGATCAGGTAAAAGCTATAGTGTCACAGGTTGCTTGGAGACTATAAAGGAAATTGATTGCACAGGTGCATGTGATTTCAAGGGTATGTACAGATCTAACTGTTGAGGCAATGTTGAACGTATCAGATAAGCTCAGAAAATTGTCCTTGTCTCAATCACATTACACTAGATGTCTCTGTACAGATCTTGGCAGTACTGTTTTTCTTTTTTTCATTCTGTTACCACTAGAGGTCCATGTACTACATCTATAAACAAACCGGCCAGATTCAGCTCTTCAGTGCATGATGTGCACACTATATGTTGTGATGATGTCTGCTAGATTGGGTTGTTGTTAAAAAGATAAAGTGAAAGAACATTTTGTCTTTTTGTTTTGTCTTTGTCACAGCTCAACATGGCGAAAAAAAGCGAATCTGTTCTGGAGGGGTTTATAGAAGGACCCCTCAATTTCCCGCCAACTTACAAGTTTGATGTGGGGACACATACTTATGACACAAGGTCTGTTATGCTTTTTTACATGAGTCGTTCTGTTTCTCTGGACTCTCGTTTAAACCTGGCTTCCTTTCCTAGTGCAAAAAAGAGGAAGCCTGCATGGACGGATCGCATCTTGTGGCGTCTGCGCAGGACGGGCTCCCCCGTGCCGTCCCATAATTCTGCACTACAGCGGGGTTTGACCTCATGGCTGGGCGGCGCCACCAGAGTTTCCCAGCACTACTACCGCAGTCATATGGGCTTCACTATTAGTGATCACAAGCCGGTGTCCGCCCTCTTCTCTTTGCATGTGAGTCTAAAAATGGCGGGAAAGACACTGGATAGCCTGTGAGCAGTGCTGTATGTATTTCAGGCCTGTCATGTGAGGTATCTGTTATCGTAACACTTTGACGTTTACGAGTTAAAGAAAGTTCCTTGTGGCCTCAGACAAACTGCTAATAAATTCAAATGATTTTCTCACTGATTTTTTTTGTTTGTTGATATAAATATTTATTTCATTTTTATATTTATATTCATAATACCTACAGTTGATTGTAGGATTCTGTCCTATCTTCCTCTGTCCTGCTCAGTTTCCCTTTAAGGTGAACTTACCATTAGTGACACTGGAAGTGGAGAAGGAATGGACCAAGTTCTCTGATGCTACAGTTAAACTCTCAATGGCCCATGGCTTTCAGAGGAGTTCATGGGACTGGGTGGGACTGTACAAGGTAATAAATTAAAGGCATTTTCACATAAAACTACTTTTAACATTAATGTCATTAAAGCTCAGCCTGTCCACAACTGATTTTTTTTTTTTCACAAATTACACACATTATATTATTACAATAATTACACAACCACAATGACATTATAATAGGAGTAATTAACTCTATTAATCTTATTAAAGGTAAAGTGTGCATTTGTGTGCTCCACTTTCTCAGCAATAATAATTTTTTAGACATTTTTCCCCAAACATTCTCCCTACATACTATTGGTCAATGAATAGATAGTCCCGCCCCCAAACTCACGCAATTGGTTGAGCCAGTGTTGCTATGTTGGGCAAGTCAGAAAAATTTAACAAACAGAGCAATGTTGTGAAAGAACCACAGAAGCATAGCCTTTTGTTTTCAAGGAAATTAACCTATAAATTACTTGCAATTATTGTTGCATATTTTTGTCATGGAAAAAAAATATAAATTTAACAGCACAATAAATTCACAAAATATATTATAAATTATTTTGATAAATGTGAAGTGCCCATGGTGTAATTATTATGGAAGCTTGTTTCCACCACAGGATACACATAATAATAATAATAATAATAACAATTCAGAGTTTATATCTAACAATTCTGTCTTGTTTCAGTATTGCGAGATATAAACTAACAATTCTGAGAAGAAAATTCAAAGGTCAAAAAGAGATAAATTGCAAGAAATATTCATGCACTGAGAAGCAAAATGACTACATTATCTACATTTTGTTTTGTTTTTCTTTTGCTTAAAACAAGAAAAAATAATCTTGTTTTGCCTTTGAATTAAGATTATTTTTCTTAAAGGGGTCCTATTATGCTCTTTTACAAAGTCTTGACTTAGACGGTGTTTCAGTACAGCCACGCCCCTTGCTCCGTCTTTCAAGCTGTGGAAGGTTTGGAAGCTGTCCTCGGTAAAATGCGCAGCACACAATAGCAAATTGGGGTTATAATGCTCAGGGACAGAGTTAAAAAATTTCTAGATCTTTTTTTATGCCCAAACATACACACTACACACTGACTACAATTTAAAAAGTTAAAAAGCATAATAGGACCCCTTTAAACCATTGGCAGATATTTTTCTTGTTTTAAGCAAAAATAACAAAATGTTGTTTTGTTTTGTTTTAGAAACAAGACTTAATATCTTAAGCCATATTGCTTCTCAAGTAAAAGCATCTTGATTCAAGAATGTTTAGATAATAATACAAGAAAACAAGACAAAAATACTAAGTAAGAAAAACATTTTTTGCAGTGTATCTCATAATTGTGACTTTTTTCCTCAGGATTCAGAGTTTACTTTTAGTTAGTTTATAGTCCGAATTGTCTGATTTGTGAGATACAATTTTTTTTTATCCCATGGTGGGAACAAGTTGCCATAAATTATACTGTTTTGTAGCCTAATTTTCAGACATAATCTCAGGTAATTTTAGTCAATGCTTAAAAAAAGCATTAAAGGGGTCATATGATGCTATTTTAAATATCATTATTTTGTGTATTTGGTGTAACAGAATATGTTGACATGCTTTAATGTTCAAAAAACACATTATTTTTCAAATACTGTACATTATTGTAGGTCCTCTATGCCCCGCCTCTCTCAAACACGTCATTTTCAACAAAGCCCCCTCCTTCCGACAAGCGCAGTCTGCTCTGATTGGCCAGCTGACCCAGTGCATTGTGATTGGCTGAACACCACAAGCACGCGTCGGAAATGTAACGCCGCCTTACCATAATTGTGAGCGTCAGCTTTCAAAGTAAATATCAAGACAGTTAATAATGTCGTTAGTTTTACCATCAGTTCAAGCCCGAAAGGGCAACAGAGTCGCGTGACAGCGCATCATATGACCCCTTTAATATCAAACAATAAACACAGAAACCTTTGTACTAGAAAGAGACTTGTGTATTAATTGAAAACTGAGTTATGTTTATCTGACACTTAACTATGTGAACTGATCAGTTGCATTATGCTTGCTTTCACAACTGTTGATAGGTTGTATGAATACAAAAGTCACTGTTGTTTAGCTTGCAACGTGACCAGGATGTACTTGTTTATCTATACAGAAATATTCAATACAATGTATATTCACATCCTGCAGATATGTTATTCTTTTGATTTCATTTATATTGTTTTTCATTTTTATTTCAAAATAGTTTTGTCTGCTGTTTGTGAATTAATGAGCAAATTTTAGTTTCTGATTAAATTCCTTTAAATGTTAATTAAAAACACCTCCAGCCACCTACCAAATCTGCACCTTAAATAATTAAATTATTTAAATACTCATTTTACTTTGTTTTAGGTGGGATTTAAGCACCACAAGGATTACGCTGCATATGTATGGGCCAAATCTGAGCATTCGACACAGGTAGGACGTGGCATTTGTTAGTCGTGTGTGTAAATTGTGATGAGATCTGAAAGATACTATCAGATACTACATCTCTCTCTGTGCACTGGACAATGCTTTAATCCCAAAATCAAATCATTCCAGGATAATCTTGGATTGAAAGCTTTAAGATTAGGGAATGACCAAACAGTATTAATACTAACAAAGAAGATTTATTGAGTAGCCAGTGCTGACTAGCATTATCCTTCATTTTTTGTTTTATTCATGACCTTCAGGTGACGTTTTCTGAGGAGGATCTGCCAAGAGACCCGGGAGAATATATTCTGGGATATTACAGTAACAACACCAACAGCATCGTAGGAGTGACAGAACCATTTCAGGTTCACGCTGCTCTCACACAGCTACACTCTGATTCATATAAAATGCTAATATTAGTTTTGTTTGCACGCGCAGCTCAGTAGCTCCGAGCATGTTGTAGGGCATGATGACTAGGTCAATGTGCTCTGGCATTGCCATTATCAACATTTGAAGTATTGATTGCAGTCTGATTTGTATTTGAGGCTGGACATTCACAAATTACAAACATAAAGACTCTGTTTTGTCATTTGAATACCAAAAAAAAATGTTAGATGCCACACAATGGAAATAAGACACAAAGTACTGCAGTTTGAAACACAATATTCTGCCATTTCAAAGAGGTTTTAGCAGTATAGCTGGTATTAGAATGAAACCAAAACCACTGTGGTAAAAATATTCACATTCAACATTCCATACCTCATATTCAACATTCCATATATAAGATAAGTCTTGCAGAGCTTCTTCTGGTCAGAAAAATGCCCATTTAGATAGAAAGAGACTGACTGACATGTAACTGACAAAAGTTTGTTTTGTTTTACATGCTGATTATGGACTGTTAAATCAGAAATAAATTAGACCACAATAATAGACTCAAAAACCCTTTGACACAATTGACACAAAACCCTTGCTCAGATAATACTGCAGTGGTCTATAAATAGTTGTACAGAAATGAAATTAAAATGTGTGTAGACTTCCCAAAAGTACTAAGCACTCATTATTTCACAGAGAGAAAAAAAGAGAAGAGTTTACTTGCTATATTCAAGATTTGATTCCATAATCAAGTATGAATTTCTTTCTTTTGTGGAACTCCAGAAGAGCTGTTTTGAAGACAGTGCTGATCTTTATTTCGTCATTCATTTGAATGAGTGTGGACTGAAGCTATCAAGGGGAAAAAAAGCACTTTAAAATTTCATAGACTAGTTTTTTCGAAGTCTTCTGACGTAATATGAACAAGTGTTGTAGTTGACACCAGCACATCTGTGTCAGAGGGAAGATAGAGACCAGAAGAGAGATTAGTCTGAGTCAAGACTGAGACCAGAAAAGGGCTGAGTTCAGTCTCAAGACCAAGACCAGAAGAAGGTTTCATTTGAGTCAAGACCGAGACCAGAAGAGAGATATGTCTGAGTCTAGACTGAGACCAGAAGAAGGTTAAGTTTGGTCTCAAAACAGAGACCAGAAGAGGGATGCGTCTGAGTCAAGACTGAGACCTGAAGGGGGTTGAGCTTGAGTCAAGAATGGGAACAGAAGCGAGTTGAGTCTAATTCATGACTGACACCAGAAGAGGGTTGAGTTTGAGTCAAGACCAAGACCAAAAGAGAGATGAGGCTGAGTCGAGACTGAGACCAAAAGAGAGATGGGTCGGAGTCAAGACCAGTAGAGAGATGAGTCTGAATCAAGACTGAGACCAGAAGAGAGATGAGTCTGAATCTGGACTGAGACCAGAAGAGGTTTGAGTTTGAGTCAAGACCAAGACCAGAAGAGAGATTAGTCTGAATCTGGACTGAGACCTGAAGGGGGTTGAGCTTGAGTCAAGAATGAGAACAGAAGAGAGATGAGTCTAATTCATGACTGACACCAGACGAGAGATGAGTCTGAGTCTAGACTGAGACCAGTAGAGAGATGAGTCTGAGTCTAGACTGAGACCAGTAGAGAGATGAGTCTGAATCAAGACTGAGACCAGAAGAGAAATGAGTCTGAGTCTAGACTGAGACCAGAAGAGAGATGAGTCTGAGTCAAGACTGAGACTAGAAGAGAGATGAGTCTGAGTCTAGACTAAGACCAGAAGGTGGTTAAGTTTGGTCTCAAGACAGCGACCAGAAGAGGGATGAGTCTAAGTCAAGACTGAGACCTGAAGGGGGTCGAGCTTGAGTCAAGACTGAGACCAAAGGAGAGATGGGTCTGAGGCTGGACTGAGACCAGAAGAGAGTTGAGTCTGAGTCATGACTGAGACCAAAAGACGTTTGACTTAAAATCAAGACAGAATCCACATGGTTACGGGTCCATGACAGGGCCAACATGAAAACATTAAAATATGGTTGAGGTCTTTTCATGGACTTGGGTACTTATGGACTAGGACTCAACCTATTTTTAGTGAATTCAGATTTTTTGCTATCTGTTCATTTACATGATTACCTAATTATTCACTTATACTGTACATTTCATTCAAAGCACACTTTTTGATCAGTTCTTGCTTTCCCTGGGAATCAAACCCATGACCTTGGCGTTGCTAGTGCCATGCTCAAATATTTGAGGACTTTTCCTAACATAAAGCCATTATTTCTTTGGAAGACTTACAGCACACAAGCGATATGGACCACTTTTATAATTCTTTATGGTTTTGTGCCATTTTTGAAGCTTAAAATCTCTCTAATTGAGAATGGAAACATGCTTTGAAAAGTCTCCATTTGTGTTTTGTGTAAGAACGTCATCAGGATTTAGAAACATAAAAGGGATTTTAACTTCTACATAACACTGAAATCTTCAGTATATGATTTGTATATATATTCTTTTTAATTTCATCCTCTTTGTTTTTCCTCACAGGTGCAGCTGCCCATGTCTACGCCGCCGGCACCAGGGTGTCGTTCGCGCTCTGACAGTTCTGACGTCAGCTCTGAAGATGACAGTACGCTGGTGCTGTTGGCCCCCATCTCTCGTAGCCCCAGCCCTGGAAACCACAGCAGCAAACGGCATCACCAGAAGCGCCAGCGCAGCCGCAGCCCCGCCGTACCGGCGCTCTCCGGGACACCTCTTCCCTCCCTGCAGTCTCTCAGCCTGTGCCCACGTCCCCGCGACGGCCCAGCACGGAGCTCCTCCCCGCGCCCTTCGGCCAACGCCAAGAAAGAGCGTCTGGTTTCTCCAGACGCATTAACTTCGCCCTCCCTCAGTCCTCTCAGTCCACGGAGCCCAGTGTCTCCCGTCAGCGCTCCGGAGGCTCTGATAGCAGCCATTTTAGGAGAGCCCAGGCCTCCTCAGATAGGAAAAGCAGGCGATGTGATTCTCTGACCAATCCCCCCTTCCCTGTCGCTTCATTGCTAGACTTTAGCAGATATCGTAATGCAACTACTTGAGAGAAACGGCCTGTTTCAGATCGTCCTCTGGCGCCTTTCAGACCAACAGCTGTTTGTGCTCTCATGCCTTGTTGTGCTTAATCGCTTCACAAACTTATTCTCAGTTCTCAGTGATAGATTGTAAATGGTGACAGTACAACAGTGCACATCAGCCTTATAGTGCAGGACAACCTGACCCAAGGTAAAACTATCTTTTTACCGTAGAATCAAAGCAAACAGTGATGTCAGCATTCATCTCAGCCTTTACTTTTAACTAGTCATTGACCAGGCTTTAATGGCCGATGTCAAGAGGTTTATTGTGGAAAATTAAACATTATACTTAAAGTACTGTACTTTGTTATCTAAAAGAAAATTATAGGAAGTTTTCTCCGTTCCTTTTTCAAGTGGATAATCCTATTTATTGATTTAACTATGGTGTATTTAATTATCTGAATTTAGAAAACTACCAGTTGAGAACCGCTGTTAATAAACTGTAAATATACAGTGGGGTCCAAAAGTCTGAGACCACATATAAAATCTGGATTCAAAATCTAACTTAAAACTTGA
>NW_015539915.1:1362906-1374557 GCF_001515605.1 Sinocyclocheilus anshuiensis
TTTATGTGTATATATATATATATATATATATATATATATATATATATATATATAAGAAAATAGAAGCACTTTTACTGGTGGACTCTGTATTTGTATGTGTGTAGATATAGGCTACACTACCATTCAGAACATTTTGGGGGTAGTAAGATTTTGTGTTATTTTCGAAAGAAATTAATACTTTTATTTAGCAAGGATGCATAAAATTAACGAAAGCGATACTAAAGATAATTATAATGTTACAAAAGATTTCTGTTTAAAAAATGCTGCTCTTTTGAACTATTCATCAAAGAATCCTGAGAAAATGTATCAGTTTCCACATCTTTAACACTGTTAATAATCAGAAATGTTTCTTGAGAAGCAAATCAGCATATTAGAATGATTTCTGAAGGATCATGTGACACTGAAGACTGACCACAAACCTTGGAATGGTCAGTGTATGAGACAAAAGACACCGTTGTTTAATAAATATAGTTTGCTAGTCAAACCATAGCCTGTTTACTGACAGCAAATAAAAGATGTACATGATTTTATAGGAAAATGTATTTATTCAAAATTCTAAACAGATCGACAAGATAACATATTTCAGAATTCATTGAGCTCAAGAAGGTCAAATGTCATCCTATTAATTGTTGATACATGGGTCTATCACTGCTGTTAACAGCTGATGTCATAATAAATGGGTCTAGTAGTATATGAGTACACATATGCCAGGTTTGGCACATACTATAAGACCACCATCCCAGATTTTAGAAGTTACACATTAACAGCCATCATGCTTTGCTGAAGTTTTGTCAAGCCAACAGCCTCTCCTGAAACAGAGCGAACCTTTGACAGGAGCGGCTGACTGAAGACAACCAATCACATCAGCTCTGCTCATAGCATTTTGTGTCATTATTTGATCTATTAGAGCTGAGTGAAGCTAGTGTGAGGTGTGTGTGGGCAAACACATGCAAAAATAAACACCTAAAAGACATGTAGGATGAGTTTAGCAAAAGTCGAACAAATACATGTCAGGATTGATTGCCCTTTAAATAACAAAAGACAATAAAATATAACTAAGCCTGACGGTATATACTGTAGATGTCATATCATCAGCATATCATCGCAAAAATGTCTCACTTTTGCATATCTCCCCTTTCTGTATTCTCTGTTCATGTTTTCAACAGATATTCTGTAAAGGTGAAGAACTGTAATTTTACTGTCCTCCTTTTCTCTTATATTTTTGTCTTAAATCATTTGGCCGGAGAGCAAAGAACACTGAGTTTGTCTGTAAACATCGATTTATTGACTTATTGTATTTTTTAAATCAAAGTCAAATGTTTTCCTGTGGTGTAATTGTCCTCATCTTGAACTGTGAAGTACAGAAATGTGTCAAAATGAATAATGAGGACACAATGCTATACCCTAAAAATAAAAAAAAGAAATCCAATTTTCACCCATTTTTGAGTCCTGTGAAGTGACTCACAAAGTCTGTTTTTTTAATAATGGTTAGTCTCTCAGGAAACGTTGAAAAGGTTGCTAATCAGGATCATTATCATGCTTGTAGGTTTAGACGAGGGAGAGAGTTTTAACAAAAATGATGTTACTGACTTTTCAGTTGAATTTTTCTCTGAACACTCCATTAATAATCCATTAGTCTGTTATGAGATCTAAGCTCTTAGTCAGAGATTGGAATGAGACTTTGGAAACTCTTCCAGCCCTGGAGGCGAATAGACACATTGTGAAAGCAGTGTGATCGTTTCGGAAGTTCAAAAGCCAGAACCAGAGAGCAAAAGAGTTTGGTAATGTATTGTGAGGTGTTTGACTCATTCATGATGATTGACAGCAAATGTTGTGCAATTTGAAGTTCATTTTGAAAGCATCTCCCTCGAGCAAAAACCATCACCTGGCTGCAACGTGATCATACATAAGAGTTATGTATCCAAAACCTTGCCAGGTGCAAGTTCATGTCATTCCTGTAAATAAATACACCGAATTTAAACAAACTGCATTCACTTAGAGAAAGGGATAAAGGGACTAAAACAATCATTGTTTTGTCTGGCAGAATGTCCGATATCCCTTTAATGCAAAACTGTTCTTATAGGGCTTGATAATATAGCCTACCAGCTGCTTATAAGAGAGGCCAATGTTTAGATAGTCTCCACGGTTGATTTAAATGCCTTGTTTTGTTCACACACTTGCAAATGAATGCTCACTATCAAGGAACATTTTCAGTCTGCATCATAACGTGCCAATTTACAACACAAAAGGCAATAACAACACAGTGTTGTAAGCACTACTTCCTGATATCAAATGCCATAGACAAATGGCCTTGCATCTAATTCTTCTACATCACAGTTTTTAATTGTTACAAATTATTTAGAATGATAATTAATTGGAGGGGAGACAAACAAATAAAAATTGAGACCACGCTGAAAATATGGGATTTTTTTTATTTCATTTAAACCTGAGGTAGAATATGTACTCTTAAAAAGTTATTTAAGAAATAATTAAAATAGTTACAAATAAAAAATATATTTAATTAATATATAAAAATATTTAAGCCAGTAATGTTCATAAATCATTTTGTGACACTGAAAATGTGAACTCTTTTTGCAGAAAGTCAGATGTTCTTGCTTACATTTAATAACAAATCTTCCTAGAAAATGTTGATCTTAAAATTGTATTCAGCGAGCTCAAGTGCTGCTGTCATTAAAACAAAAAGACGTTCCAAAATTCATAATTTTTCAATTCAACCTTTCACTCAAGTGCTCAAAATGACAAAACTCCTAAATGAGAAAAATGCAAAGAACAGCATTTTCGCAAGTGGTCTCCAACTTTTGGACCCCAGTGCATATCTGGGGTTAGATATGAGTTGACAAACTCAATGATGTCTGAGTTTCCCTGTAAAGCAGCAGGCCACTGTACCTCCTGGCACTACCTACAGATTAGATGGGATAAAAGAGGCCCCATGCTGACTGAAAGTGAGTGATAGTGCAATAGAAGCACTGAGTGAATGTAATAGATTATAGTCATGCTGACTGGTTATGAACAAAATGTATAGACAAACACACACACACACATAGGCCTACATACATTTCACATGCTACCTAGAAATTTAGTAATCTCCTGAAAGACAGTCAGATACACCCCCCCACACACACACACACACACACACATACAGTAATTAGCAAAGTGGCGAGACAGGCTTAGCAGCTCTGCCCACAAGCTTTAATTTACTAACATTTAATACGCTGCAATACAACAATTAATGCTTTGCTCAACCGAGTCCAAAGTGCACCTCCTAGACTGACAGACATGATGTAGGTTATACATTGTCTAAGGACAAAGTGCATTTTACATAAATTCTCTCTGCAAAACTGCATTACATAATCATCTTACATCACAACTTTTTACATTTGGAAACACACTGACATATGATGCACATTCATATTGTTCTGCAGTGAACATTAAGCTTTAAAAATTCATCTAGGGAGAAAACATATATAAAACATATTTTATACTTTAAAGAAACTGTATGGAGTATTTCTATAGAAATTTGGATTTAAAACACAAACCTATAGAGAGGGGAAAGTGTGAAAACTAGTCCCCTCTTCCCTCTATTTATGGTTTTAAATTGGGTTTTTATTTGTCAATTTGTCTTTGTTTTATTTCTAAACGTGTGAATGTAAGATATTGTATACAAAGCAGGGCCTCCTTCGTCTCCTCAGCGCGTCACGTCGTAACGCCGTTTCTGATTGGCTGCCGCGAAGCCGGACGGGGGCGTGGCGTACCGAGTGACGTTCGCGTTTGGAGTGAAGAGGGAGGGATATAAACTTGAAGACCGGCTCGCGTGATGATCATTTGAGGTCAAGTCTACACAGCATCACCAGAAACATCTCGAAGACCGACGTTTCAAAAGCAGAGAGAATCTGAAAAGAACACGCTATAGCCAGCGAGAGAGAGAAACGCACCAGTAAATCCAACATGAACGGGCAGATGAACGGTTTCCACAACTCCCTGATTGATGAAGACTGCTTTTTGTTCACGTCGGAGTCTGTCGGTGAAGGACACCCTGGTATGTATCATAACACGATTAACGTTACGTTATAAATAAGATTTTCGTGTCACAAGGTCGCGCGGAAGGCAAACACAGTCGGGCGCGAGATCCCTCAGCTAGCACGGGCTAATAGCTGCTGATAACTATTTTACATTTCTATACATGAAAACATATGCAATTACAACAGTTTATTATACTGTAATCATGTCAAGGGCAGGAAAAATGCGTTCTTCTTTAACGTACGCTGACTTGGGTAAAGTGGGAGGTAACGTTATTTGTCTCTGGCCTCGCGCGGCGGAGTCACCGGATTTGAGGCCCAAAGCTAATCTCACGAATGTAGGCCATGAACACTTATTCATAATTTTATTTTCGTTTTTGTAACTATGTATAAATAGAACTAATAGTCACAACATATTGGCTCCTAATAATTCTGCTTATTTCTATTTGAAGGCCGCGCGCTGTGTAGTGTGTTGTCGGCGGGCTCGCGGAACATGTGTTCATGTGTAATGCGGATACCTCGCGCGTGTTGTTGTTCTGCCGGTTTGTCCGGTTGCGTGTTTTACACGTCAAGACGAGCCTCCAACTTGTTCCAGTCCAAGAATTATAAATCATCATTCCCCTCATTACTTTTATTGGTCGTCTTTATTCACTGGCCTGTGAGATAAGCGAATATTAATGCCTGCGCGTGTCATCACCGCGTGCTTGTGCAAGCGTCGCTGCATGTATGTATCTTGTTCTCTCTATAAGCTGCTGTTTGTTTGACATTTTTTAGGTCGTCCCTGGGCTGTGACACCCCTACACGTGGTGTAAACTTTCCTTCTCGCTCAACTGGCCGCGACTATTGCGTCAGCGCACCTCTTAGGCCTGACACATACAATACACGAAAGCAAACGCCTCTAGCTAGCGATTTTAAGCGTCACTGAGTTCATACATTTTAGGGGCGTTCATACCGCACGCGGGATTTAGTGCAGTTTGCATATTTATTAATCGTTTGTGGTGCTTGTATATACAAATGCGCCTGACGTAACGTTACGTCTTTGACCATTGCGGCACGCTTCTATCTCTGCGTTTGATGCAGTACGTCAAATGAGTACTCAGTATTCATAAAACCGGGTGCGAACATGAGCCACATGACATAACGTTACTGGATTCGCTCAGATTCACAAGTATGCATTGAGGATTTGTAATTCAGTAATTATAGGACTGCATAAACTGAGTTGTCAGATTGGAAAAATTAAGAAAATGGCAAAGAACTGTGAAACCGGCAGATAGTGCTGTAGGTACCAAGAATAACATTTGGGTTAAATTGTAGTTTAAAACCAGTAGTCGGTAACTTGTCAACAGTTATTACCTCACAGGTCAAAGAACACACTGGTCACTGCAGACATGGCGTGATGCGTTTTTTTTCCAGGAATGTTTGCTACACACACCTCCATACTTCACCTACGGATGAGAAGTTAGTTCTTTATCCGATTTGGTATGTGCTCTGATTTAAGGTGTCAAGCACATCAGGTCAGATTTACCAAAAGCAGCCTTGGTTCCGGTAGTATTTTTCCCTTTGGGATTTTTAAAGTCTTTAGGAGTTATAAGCCATAAAACCAAATAGATACTAGCTGAATCACAATATGACAATCTTTGATTTAAAGCAAAGTATGTGGAAGTTGGACAAAAATACAAAGGTGCAAGATTAACTACAGTCCCATGAAGTATTTCAAGAGACATATTTGAAACAAATGATGGGAAAATGAAAGACTTCTGATTTTGTGTCTAAATGTATATTATAATACAGTATATTGTTTATTGCCTTTTCACTAGTGCTGGGGCGGTATGACCAAAAATTTATATCATGGTATTTTTCAAAATTATACCAGTTTCACGGTACATGACGGTATTTTTTTTTCATGCATGACCGGGTGTTAACCATATTTTCTACTGATTGCGAGAGGAAATACTGCAGTATATTGACTTAGAATGCCCTATTTTAGTGTCATGATGATATCATAACAAAAATAAACACCGGTATTCAGTATGAACCAGTATACCGCCCAGCACTACCGCTCACACCTAAATATTTAAGTAATTTGAGTGGGCGGGTACTGAAGTGCTTTTTTGGAGCTGGTTATGATTCTCTGATTAGAATCAGAATGAGCTTTATTGCCAGGTATGTTTACACATACGAGGAATTTGTTTTAGTGACAGAAGCTTGGGAAAGTTAGACCTCGCGTTCGCGAGACAGCACTGGCGAAATCTTACAACTGAACCATAGCTAAGGTTTATCCGAAAAAGTCGCTGGGTTTGTCAGTATGAATATTCTATGGAAAAAAGCCACTAAAAGGGTCTGAAAGTTGCTAAGTCTAGTGCTAAAGTCGCGCTCGTGTGTGTGTGTGTGTGAGACGCGGGAGCTGATGGCAGGGTGCGGGGGATATTTGGGCGGTTAATGTGGATATTGTGGATGAAGGGAGGGTTGTACCAGTGATTCGCTCAGCAGTCCGAGAATCTGAATCAGAATCTGACTTCTGAGGTCAGATTTGGTAGCTGAGCTGAACCGGACCGTTATAGAAGTGCAGAGGACAGATTCAACGATGGTGGCGTAGAACTGTTTCAGCAGCTCTTGAGGCAGGTTGAACTTCGTTGTTGAAACTTAGTGGAAGTTTCTTTGCGGTATCATGGGTAATGTAGTTTTTCCACAAGAAATTCCGCTAATAAACTAAAAAAAAAAAAAAAAAGCTGAGATAACATGGGCTGATGGATAAAAAAAACATGCCATCGATTAACTACCTCGTAGCTCACAATAGGTCTATGTAGTGTTGTCACGGTACCAACATTTCAGTATTCGGTACCGATACCAGTGAAAATCCACGGTTCTCGGTACCAATTTCGGTACCAAAGCAAAACATAAAAACATACCGAAATACCGGGTCTTTTGACAACACTAGGTCTATGAATTGCTGTTAAAATGAATTCATATGGAGAAAATGAACATGACTCTTTTAGATTTCTTGCAGAACAACTGTTTCACTATTACGAGATGACAAGTCAGGGCTCAATTTTTCGAGGTTGTAAAAAGCACTCGCATCCTTGTAGAAATCTTAGTTACAAGTCTGACGCTTGTAATTGTGGTGCTTCTGACATGGTGTGGAAGCAACGTTATTGAAAAAATAACTTTTGATTGGGCCTGAGGTGTTTACAGCGGGGGGGCATTCTAGTTCTCAACCATTTGATTGGACAAATCTGTTAACTAGTACAGGACGAGTCATCAATATTTACATTTAGCAGTAAACAACATAAAGATGGCATCAAATCTAGTGTGTGTGTGTGTGTGTGTGTGTGTACTAAAAGCTGCAAAACTTGATTTCATCAGCGTTTTAAAACAGTTTCTCAATCAGATCAACCACTATCATGGGGTGACAGTCAAAGAATGTTGTAAAGCAAGTTCAGTGACACCAAATGTTTGGGAAACTGAGGGATGTTACAGTCACAACATCGCAAGGGTGCACTTTGTTCCATGAGATCACATGTTTGCAGTGAGTTGGCCAAGCATTTGTGTACAATTGTAAAGTGAGTAAAGTTTGTTTGTGGACAGGTCTGCCGTATCATGTTTTTGTCATTGTGGACTGACGCCTGTACACATGGTGTGACCTTCCCCCTCTCGCTCCACTGCCCTCACTACTGCATCAGTGCGCTTTCTAATGAGCTCAGCACAGGTCTAAGTTCAGAGCTGATGGTGTGGGGGAGGGTTAGCAGCCCCGCTGCAGCTGATTAGCTTGGCTTACCTCTGCCCTAAATATAGATGGTTACTCCAGGGACTGCAGTGGGGTGGCAGTTTGGGCATTAGAGAGGCCGTACTGCAGTGAGCTAATGTACTTCACCTGTTGTATGGAAATAATTTATGGAGGCAACTGAGGCATTAGCAACGTCCTTGTCTATTGTTTTTAAGCCATTTCTTGGCTCGCATGAGGCTTGTAAGCTCAATCGTGTAATGGCACTGTTGTCATTGAAGTGCTTTCAGAGTTTTTTTTTTACATTTGCTGGAGATATAAAGGTTTATTATAGTAAACTAAAACCATAAAGACATTTTTGTACTTTAAATATTAACTAAAAATAAAATGTACAAAAACCTATAATTTTGTGAAATTATTTTTTCTCCATGACAAATGATTCAGTTGCCAAGGAAATATCTTTCATTTAGGTTTAACTTGATGTATTAAAATGAGTAACAAAAAAAAAACTAAGATGCCAAAAAACACATTAATTTTAATGTTATTTTAATATATTTATAATGTTATATACATGAGGGCTTTGTTATCTTATAAATCTTATCATCTAAAAAATTATTTTTACAATATATCCCAAGCTTGCCATTTTAACATTATTTGAGTTGAGCAAATCCAAAATCCAGTTATGCCTTTGGAGGTGGTTGCCATTTATATTGAGTCTCGTTTAACCTGAATTCTATGCTCTAATTGGCTGATTAAATAGTTACACCTCTCATTCCTCTGTTCCAGATAAGATTTGTGACCAGATCAGTGACGCTGTGTTGGACGCCCACCTCAAACAGGATCCTGATGCCAAAGTAGCATGTGGTGAGTGTCAAATTATGCTTACCTGCACGCTTTTCTCCATGCTTGCAACTTGAATCTTTTTACTGTGTGCTCTAACCCCCTTCAATCTGTCCTGGCAGAGACTGTTGCCAAGACTGGAATGATCTTACTGGCCGGTGAGATCACCTCTCGTGCTGTCGTGGATTATCAGAAGGTTGTCAGGGACACCATCAAGCACATTGGATACGATGACTCTTCCAAAGGTATAGCGGCACTAAATGTCAGGGGAAAGAGTGCTACTATGCTGCCATAATACTTGCAGAATTTACGACACTGCATAATCTGTGGGTTTATGATTTTTGTATTAGCTGCCAGTTGGATTTAGGGTAGAATTAATCAGCTTTTTATTGTACTTTTAGGGTTTGACTTCAAGACATGCAATGTGCTTGTGGCTCTTGAGCAGCAGTCACCTGATATTGCTCAGGGGGTTCACCTTGACCGCAGTGAAGAGGATGTTGGAGCTGGAGACCAAGTAAGAGCTACATAATGACTTTCTTTGTTCATATGCCAGGATGTGAATTGGTTTATAAGGAGAATCTAGATCTTATCTTTACTGGATTGACTGAGTACTTTGCTTCTTAGGGCTTGATGTTCGGTTATGCCACTGATGAGACTGAGGAGTGTATGCCTCTCACTATTGTCCTGGCCCACAAGCTGAACGCTAAAATGGCTGAACTACGCCGCGACGGCACCCTGTCCTGGCTGCGACCTGATTCCAAGACCCAGGTGAGAATGTCATTGGAAATCAGTAGCAAAATATACTATTCTACAAAGGTTTCGGGTCAGTAAGAGAGGGAAACTTTTTTTTATTTTATTATAATTTTTTTTTATTAAAAAATGCAGTAAATTAATCAAAAGTGAGAGTAAAGACAATGTTACAAAAGATTTCCATTTGAAATCGGCTGTTTACTTTTCTGTTTCTAGCTTTCTAAAAATGAACCATTTCCACAAAAGATTGATAATTGATATGTTTCTTGAGCAGCATATCAACCTACTAGAATGATTTCTGAAGTATAATGTGACACTGAAGACCAGAGTAATTATGTTGAAAATTCAGGTTTGCATCACGGGAATAAATTACATTTTAAAAATATATCCACATAGAAAACAGTTGTTTTAAACTGTAATATTTCACAATATTACTGTTTTTAGTCTATTGATGATCAAATAAATGCAGCCTTGGGTGAGCATCAGAGACTTTTCAAAAATATGTAAATCTCAATTATTCCAAACCTTTGAACGGTAGTGTATTACTACTGTAGGACTGAGATTTTATGCCTGTATCTTGTAGTGATTGTAACCATTCAGCTCAACTTCTGTTACTTTGTTCTCTAGGTGACGGTCCAGTACAGGCAGGACCGTGGGGCCATGATTCCGGTGCGTGTGCACACCATTGTGGTGTCTGTTCAGCATGATGAAGGAGTGTGTCTGGATGAGATGCGTGATGCTCTGAAGGAGAAGGTGGTGAAAGCTGTGGTGCCCAGCGTCTACCTGGATGATGACACCATCTATCACCTGCAGCCCAGCGGACGCTTTGTCATCGGAGGCCCACAGGTTTAAACTAAAACAATAACAGTGCAGTTTTTCGTGGGGTTCCTATGGGCATGGAAAAGCGGGAAAGAATTTCTTTGAATTTATTAATTTTTTTTATCGTTTATATCCGATTATAATCGAAGTAATAGGTGTGGGAACTGAAGTGTATGTATTATTGGCTTTTTTGTGTATGTATAATGCATTATGGGCTATTTTTATTTCTTTTTCCCACTTTTTATTTCCCTAGATGTGGTGTTTGTTCAAACTGTAAGATTCTGATTTATTCATGCTGTTTTTACAGGGAGATGCTGGTTTGACTGGCCGCAAGATTATCGTGGACACATACGGAGGCTGGGGCGCTCATGGAGGCGGCGCTTTCTCTGGGAAGGATTACACTAAAGTTGACCGTTCAGCTGCCTATGCGGCCCGCTGGGTGGCCAAGTCTCTGGTGAAGGCTGATCTGTGCAAGCGTGTCCTGGTCCAGGTGAATATTTAGCAGTCTTTCACCATGCAATAGTGAAGGGATTAGGGTTGGGCGATGTCTACAAAATTGGCATCGGACGATGTCTAGAGTGAAACATCGCGATGGACGATAACATCGGGGGGAGGGGCGCCCGAAGCATGAATCTGTATTCCGAAAGGCACGGAATACAAATAACAATTGCTAACGGTTGCCTGTTGTATCTCGATACTGGCTAAACATCGTGATATCTATCAGCCATCGGCGAAGGACAATGGCATCGTCTGTCGGCCCAACCCTAGAAGGGATAAGTACACTCTTACCAATATACCGGTTTTCTTAGGTGTCCTATGCCATTGGAGTGGCCCACCCCTTGTCCATATCCATCTTCCACTATGGAACCTCCCAGAGGAGCGAGAAGGAGCTGCTGGAGATCGTGAAGAAGAACTTTGACCTCCGCCCGGGCGTCATTGTCAGGTAAAGTGTGTTCCTCGGGGGCAGCCCAACCACCGCCTTTCGGTTTGATGGTTTCCCAGTCATCTTTTGCTCCCGCGTTTCCTGAGTTTGGTCTTTTGCACAGTTAACGTTAGAGAGGCTGATTGAGTTAACTGAACGTCCTTCTTTGTGCGTGTGGCAATTGTCTTACTCTGTCTCCTGTGCAATTCCAGAGAGCTGGACCTGAAGAGGCCCATCTACCAGCACACCGCCGCCTATGGCCACTTTGGCCGCGAGTCCTTCCCCTGGGAAGTTCCCAAAAAGCTTAAATACTAAATCTGTAACCCCCCCTCCTTTCATTGGGCGGTAGGTGTACATTACAGAGAAACCTACTCAACCCATCGGAGGGGGGAGATGTACCAAAACCCCTCACTCCTAACCTCACACCCGTTCCCAAAGGTAATTCACCTCCAATGGCATTCTCCCCATACAACTCCACCTTCAACCCTGTTTGCTGTATTGTTTTCGAAATATCTGTGGATGGTGGCTTTTTTTTTTTTTTTTTTTTTTTGTTTTTTTTTTA
>NW_015539915.1:1374654-1376077 GCF_001515605.1 Sinocyclocheilus anshuiensis
TTTAATGCGCCCTCTTCTCCCCCATCTCTTTTCGGCCCTTTCTTCCTTACCTACTTGCTTGACAGATCAAGTGATGGCACAAATGGAGGTCAAAGGTTGTTCTGTGATGCTATGCATTGCTGGCTGAAGCACTAACCCCTCGACTTTTTGTTTTACCAACTAAGAGAACCAATGCTTACCATTTTCCAGGTCCACCACTTTATGCGTACCATCGCCAATGGGATCAAAACCTCTCGTGAAATGTCAAAAACCTGTCTTTAGTTGGATTCAACAAGAATGTGTTTGTTACATAGTGCAGGGATCGGATTGCGAAATTTTAAGAGACTTTTTACACATGTGTACTGTCGCCACGGTTCCGTCCCGGTCGCCGCAGGCCACGTTGTTTTTATTTCTGACGTGTTACAGAGAAGTCAGAAGCTGCTACCAACTGGTGGTTCTGCGGGGCCGGCGACGCAACCGTTCCCCTTCGGTCTCAATGGTGATTCCAGATTAAACTTTCTGGTAGCTGTTATGTGATGTTCTACTAGACCACGGCGGAGGCAAAGCACTCCCTCTCTGTGTGTGGCGACAGAGGGCGTAGCTACAGAGAAGCCCTGCTCCCTCACCGGCGCAGAGGGGCTGCCTCCGCCTCTTGAATCGCTCCATACTTGAAAACTCAACCTAATATTTGCTCGGTGATCCTCTTGAGCCTCGGCGTCGGTACAGAACAGCCTGGGATCTCAAGGTGTGACTGCTTCTATTACTTTTTGTACGTGAAAGGAATCGTTTTTAAAGACAATGAATACTTGTTTTCATTTGCTTGAACACCGTAGTCGTGGTGTATGTTCCGCGTGCCGGCTCTGTGGTCTTCCCTTGATGTCCTACAGAAAGCTTTGGGCTCTTACCACAGGCTGGCGCTGGTAGCTGTGACCATTGTTACTTTTTTTACGCGAGTGAAGGCAGGTAGATGAGACTGTCCATACGCACTCACGCACACGTTTTACGTTCAGGACTCCCAGCGCTCCCGCAGACAGAAGCGAGTCTGGTCGGTGTTGTACAGAGAAACCGGCTTCGTTTACATGCTCTCTCTGTTGGGTGCGTTTGGGTTGCGGTACAATATATTTTGTTTTAATTCCAGAGATTGGTGCATCGGACTGGTTACTGAAAGAGTAGAAGTGCCTTTTTCTATTGTTTCTTTTCCTTTGTCACTCATCTTCTCGCCTCCCCCCCCCTTTGTTCACCTGCTCTCCTTTCCCCTGAGTTTCCTCTTGTGATACGTGTGAATCCACAGCGAACTCCTGAATTCCCTTCCTTTCAATGCTCCGTGATGGTTCTGTCCCCTATACCAGTGAAATGAATAAAAATTCTGACCCTTAAGACTCTTTTATGGTATTTCACATTTCTGTCAGATTCATTGTTTGTTTGTTTTTTCCTCTTTCCCTCC
>NW_015539915.1:1376154-1381396 GCF_001515605.1 Sinocyclocheilus anshuiensis
CTCCTTGAAACATTTACAGCCCTTTCCGTGGTTGAGGTACAAAATCGGGCCTTCAATGTACGGTATGCGTTGTTTTAAAGGTGTTTAAACCATTTTATGCTTGGAACTCATACAAACTAAAATTGAGTAAATTTGTGGTTTTCTGTAAAACTACACTGCTATTCAAATGTTTGGGGTTGTTTAATTACTTTTTTTTTTTTTTTTTCTTTCCAGTTTATACTCTCCATGGCTTCATTTAATCAAAAATACAGTAATCTTGTGAAATACTACAATTTAAAATAACTTTATTTGAATATATTTTTAAATATTAATTTATTCCTGTAATGGTAAAGGTGAATTTTCAGCGTCATTACTTCAGTCTTCAATGTCACACGATCCTTCAGAAATCATTCTAATATGCTGATTTGATGCTTTAACATTATCAATGTTGAAAGCTGTTGAAAGCAGTTTTTGCTGCTTAATATTTTTGTTTGAAGTTCTTTATTTTCCCCCCTGGATTCTTGGAATAGAAAGTCTTTTGTAACATGATAAATATATTTACTGTTCATTTTGATTAATTTAATGCCTGCTTGCTGAATAAAAGATCTTACACAAAATATAGAAATTTACTAACCCCAAACTTTTGAACAATAACAATCATGAAGATGGATCATTGAAATTTGTGGCGCACATAGCAGGGGTTTCTGCAAGTCCATACATGTAGTCTTGAAACTCAAAGGTCACATGGCTTAAAAATAGCATGCTATTTGATACTTTAGGGCAGGGGTAGGCAACGTCGGTCCTGGAGTGCCGCGGTCCTGTAAAGTTCTAAACTTTTTTTGACTCCAACCCTAATCAAACACCTGAACAAGCCAATCAAGGTCTTCAGAATTACTAGGGCTACAGGCAGGTGAGGTTTTTTTTTCAGGGTTGGAGCTAAACTCTGCAGGACATCGGCACTCCAGGACAGACGTCGCCTACCCCTGCTTTAGGGACTGGCCTTCATTTCCATATTTCAATATTCTCATGGTGTTTTTTTTTTTGTTTTTTTTTGGATCAACCTCTGGAGGGTTGAACTAAATATTTTAACCTAAAACAAGTTAAAATGAACATGAATGCTTAGAAATATGGGGAAAAAGTTGTCTTGCAAGTGTCAAGCCATTGCAAATTAATGACACAACTCTGAAAAAGGATGGAAATTCAGTGTAAGAGTGAACAAACAACACCAGAGTTTCATATTTGGTGATCCTTAGTCGTGTGTGTGTGTTTTAGGATGAGTGGATTGAGCAGTGCAGCCTCGTTCCTTGGAGAACTAATGCTTAAAAATAAAACCTTCAAAAAAAAAGTTAAACCAAATTTAACCAGACATTAAGGCAAATTTGAAGTCACCTTTGCAGTGACAAACCACAAAACCAGTGTCATTCTACATCACTCATTAAATAACGAGGACTTGCACAAATGTGCAAACCTCACCACTGTGATTGTACTGAGAGTTTTGATCGTGAGAAATCTCTATAAACTGTTGATATGATATACTGTTCTGACAGAAAAGCCGGAGTCATTTTCAAAGGTGATCCCATAATTCCAGTCTCCCAGTGGTGTCAGAAATGTTCAGGTAAGGAAACCACTATTTGACAGAGCCTTTGCTAAGGGCAAAATACCATAGGTTAGAAGACAATACATGGCATGCCTGTATACAGCCTAAGACTGGTCACAGTTGAAAGCAAGTTTGTTTATTCATTCAAACATACAGCTACTGTTTAACAGCAATGAAATAAAAGTGGGAAGTATATAGTGACAATGCCATAATATGGTTAAATCAACATGTCTTTGTGCATAAAGCGTGAGAACAAAGCTACATAAGATTTTCAAGAGAGGTGAAGAGCAATTTTCAAAAGCCAGAAGCAAAACAGATCCATTGCAGTCTAGCACAAAAGGTTATTTTGTATCTGTATGTTGATATATTATAAAACATTTTCAGGATATGACATCAACAGAGAAAAATACTCTTGTGTCTTTACTAGTGACTTTCACATTAAGGGTCAAGAAATATTGAGTCAACCATTTATTGTAGCTATTTTGCCATTTATAGGCCTTGACAGTGTCAAGTAAACTAAACATTTAGTATGCCCTACAATAATTTACCATAGTAATAGTTTCAGATCAAATACTATAGTGACATACTATAGTTTTTTATGACAGTGGTGTCTAATGCAAAGTGTAAGACCAATAACTGCAATACAATATTTTAACCAAAACTATGGTTACTATAGAAAATATTTGCATAATACAGGGAGTATACTGAACATCCTCTAATGAACACGAAAATGTGCTGTTTTAGTTTAAAAATTTACATTATTACTGATCAAATGTTTATGCACCCCAATGTAATGATTCGTATGCAAGATAATATTGTAAATGAACTTTGAATTGACCTCACTGATGGTTTGTGCAAACCACTGAAAAGACTGAAAGTATCGTGAGATCAGTGATGTTGCTTGAGCAACAGTATTTCTTTTTGTTAAAATAATAGCTGCCCCAGAAAACATGTTTTTATACATGTTTGTTCTATTTTATATTGTTTACTGAAGATATTATACAAGCCTGTGACTTTGTTAGCCTCAATTTCAATTCGAAAAGCAAATATAACCATGAAAATCCAGGAAAGGAGGAAAAATGCTGTGGCGTTGGTCCAGTAGGCCCATCAGCCTTTCATATAGGCTACATTGTTAATGCTGAGACACTGTTAAAACTCACACAAATAACCTTTGACCCTGTTGTTGGAAGAAAACAAAAAGAGTTTCAACACTCAAATCAAAAACCGATCAATAAGTCAATACATACTGCGTTTTTGTTTTCAAATGGTAATGTTGACCCCAGAAGTTCATTCATATTTAATATGTCACACTGAACATACTAGATGTAATGACTCAAGGACGGAGCAGTAAGTTATCCAATGGGTCCGAATTATGTTCAGTAAATAAAGGAATTTATCAATTTATTAGCAATTAATTGACATTTGGCAAACTAAACGTCAACATTACCATGTAGTATAGACAGCTGAAACAGATTATTCCCACACGTTCTTCTGACAGAAGGGAACTGCCTGTAAGAGTGAAATAAATGTATGCATAAAATTTAATGTACAACATCCAGAACATAAGCTAAAGGTGATTAGAATACTAGAATGTGCATGCACATTTATATGGCATAAGGCTTTTTGGTGCACTTACCCCACAGTCAACAGCAGTCTGGAGGTCTCTGCAGCTGTAGATTGGTCCGAGACTACAGGGGTCAGCAGCAATGACAGGCTTCTTCTCACCAGAAACACACAAATTTGCCTTCTATAGGGTCCAGACAACAGAAAAAAATACCTAATTTAAACATTTCAAACTATTAAAGGAATAGTTCACCCAAAAATGAAAATTACCCCTTGATTTACTCACCCTCAAGCCATCCTAGGTGTATGACTTTCTTCTTTCAGATGAATACAATCGGAGTTATATTTAAAAATGTCCTGGCTTTTCCAAGCTTTATAATGGCAGTGAATGGTGGTTGAGATTTTGAAGCCCAAAAAAGTGCATCCATTCTTCATAAAAAGTGCTCCACACGGCTCCGGGGGGTTAATAAAGGCCTTCTGAAGTTAATCGATGCATTTGTGAATGAAAAATATACATATTTAAAACTTTATCAATTGTGATCTCTAGCTTCCGCTGTCATGCGCACGTTCGCGAGAGAGTGGCGTTCCAGCTGATGATGTAGGACATAGGCGTGGCATAAACTCCTGTGACAGTATGCTACTCTCGCAACCCCCCGGAGCCATGTGAAGTACTTTTTTAATGATGGATGGATGCACTTTTATGGGCTTCAAAATCTCGACCAACATTATAAAGCTTGGAAGAGCCAGGACATTTTATAACTCAGATTATATTCATTTTTGGGTGAACTATCTCTTTAAGCACATTCAACCAAAACACATTTGTTAGAAAGTCAAATGAAGTAATGTATTTTAAGGCGAATTCTGTTTTTTTTTTTTTTTTGTCAAGTCATCTGAATGGTGTGTACACATGATATGAAGACTATACTCATAATAGTATTCTATAAGTGTTTTAATTATACATGTCAATGTATTACGGCAAGTTGATGACGTGACCTGTTTCACTAAAGGCAATAGCTGCGTCCCAAATGACACACTATACACTGCACTCACTATTATGCACTATGTACTCAACCATGTATAGTATGAATTATATAAGGTTATTTTGTCATTCATAATCGGAGTCTCATAGCCTCTCCCCCTTCGGTACGTAATTAAAACTGCGACAATTGAGTGCATGAAGTGTCCAACATTCCACACTTAATTTTGTCGGTTATTTAAGTGCATCATCTGGGTATTTAAAGTGCACTTTTCTTTTTGGAATTTTCAGTGTGAATGCACTACTCGCGCCATTTATACTACTAAACGTCATAGAATAGTGCATAAGTACGCGATTTGGGACGCACCTATTTTGCTAGAAACGTGTTGTTTGGTGACACGAAGAGCAAAAATAGTAAGTCAAACACACTTATTATCGTGCTTTACCAGCGGAGACAATGAGAGAATCAGTACCTCTGAAAAGCTCTGAAGCCAGGAGACAGAAAGCCCGCCAAGGCGCGTAAACAATGGTATGTTTTAACAGGTTAGACCGCTCTCTAAAACCAAGTATTGGTGCAATTTACGTAAAACTCAGAGACAATCATAATGATCCGCGTCAACAGATTGCAGTGCCATGTGTAACACCATTGTGACTGATCGGTACTTAAATTACACAGACGACAGCGATGCTAACGCTAGTAAAGCAACTACTGACAATGCAGCAGGGTTGGAAGGGAATAAACAAAACAACAGGATTTCAATACCCTTAAGTGTTGAGTTTAGTGCACAGTTTATTCATGGACACCTAGCAAAGCCTTACCAATCTCATAGCACCATGCTAAACACCATTCAGAACACCTTAACAATCGCACAGCAATGCACTGATATTATATTGGCGGGTTTTGCATGGGTAAACAACAAATGTGTGCTCTGATTTTTCTTTGTTCAGTGAATTTTTGCAGGTGAAATCCAGTCATTTTAATTTAAATCAATGCGGTCAGGAATTTTGCATGAGGGCGAAAGATTTCTTCACGCAGATTTCACATCCCTGTTGAAAAAACCAGCATATGCTGGTTAGGTATGTTTTGACGCTGGGATGCTGGTTTAAGCTGGTCCTTTGCTGGTTTA
>NW_015539915.1:1381406-1383675 GCF_001515605.1 Sinocyclocheilus anshuiensis
AAAGGACCAGCTTAAACCAGCAAAGGACCAGTTTAAACCAGCAAAGGACCAGCATAAACTAGCAAAGGACCAGCTTAAACCAGCATCCCAGCATCAAAACATACCTAACCAGCATATGCTGTTTTTTTCAACAAGGATGGGATTCAAGTTGGTCAAGCAACTTCACCAAGTTGACCAACAATGCCTGAAAACCTGCTTGGTTTGAAAGTGGCTTCTGGTTGAGCTGTGCTTCATAAACTGCTACACAACTGAAAATGGAGAACAGACCTTTTTTACGTATCTATTGTGGATTTCACCTGCAAAAATTGTAGGTAAAACTGAACAATGGTAAATGTGACCGCACATTAACATTTCTTAAGAAACTGTAAAAATCTAGTAGTTTCTACCTTACAAATGTCCAGCGCCCCCTGCTGTTTGCTCAGAAATACACTGAGCAGGTTCCCATGACGCTGCACAAAAGTCTCACACTAGATGAGATAAAGAAATTATAGTAAACTTACAAATTAAGTGTATTTAAAAGTCAGTCATTTAAAGGAGCAGACTGATGTCTAACCTTTGGCATGGCACTGGGGTGCAGTTGGCAGACGGTGTTCAGGAATGAAGCAGCCTGGAGCTCGGTGGCATTGGAGCCCAGATGCATATGAGTCAAAACTGCCAATGTAAGGCAGGAATCACAATCAGAAAGCACCTCAGCCACTGTTAAATAAAGAGAAAGGGATGAAGAAACAGGATGGGAGGTAAATTTGTTCACAGAGACAAAACAAAATTATAGCAGAAGTGTTAATTCAAAGGAAAAAAAAAAACTAGAAGCCAAAGTCTGGACTCTAACCGTGGACGGGATGCTCCCGTATTTCACAAAGACGAAGCAGAGTGCATATGAAGTTAGATGAAGTATTGTTCAGTAGCATGTCAACCAACAGCTGGACGTATTTTTCAACCATTTTATTGCACTGTGGCTGAACCAGAGGAGGAAACTCTCTGCACAAACTCTCCAGCAGGATAGTTATGATGCTCTGTAAAGTACAAAAATTACAAAACACTGGAAGTCAAGTTTTTTTTTTTATTAAATATGCGAGGTTTAGGACTCCAACTCTGTGTGTTTTGAATAGCATACTAACATACTCTTCCCGCCATACAGTATGCAAACATGAAATATCCAGATGATCTGCTACCTTTGAAAAAGTGTAGTAGTGTATAAGAAGCACTATGTGTGATGTACAGTATACCACAATACAGTGTGCTTGATTTGGCCTTTTATTTCCATTGTGGAGAAAATTGAACCTAATTACAGCATCTGTCTTGACTCATCATTTGATCAGACTACCAAAACATAAGACATTTTTAAACAAAATTGAATGAATGCAAAATTATTTAATTTATTTAGAAGATGATTTGTGTGACAACAATGTAGTACTTTGAAACATTTATTAACGCTTTTAGCTTACTAGTTAAATGAAATCCTTGGTGAAAAAAGTACACTTTAACATACTTTTAAAAAGAGTAGTTATTATGGAAATAGTATCCTTTGAAAGAATATACTTAAGTGCAGTGTTGAACGTGTTTCACCTATTTCAACTTAAGTTTAGTTGCTGCCTTAAATTAAGTATTCTTCGACTTGGTTGTATGAGTCATTTCAACTTCAAAAAATTGAATTGAATCTCATAAAAAGTGTTGAATTATAAGTTTTGATGAGTTAAAGTAATGTAAAAACATGGCCATGACTTACTGATCATATTTTTTTTAAAGTGTGTGAGCTGAATGTAATGATTTTGGGCACTTAACTGAATGTTAAAGGGGTCATATGATGCGATTTCAATTTTTCCTTTCTCTTTGGAGTGTTACAAGCTCTTGGTGCATAAAGAAGATCTGTAAAGTTGCAAAGACTAAAGTCTCAAATCCAAAGAGATATTCTTTATAAAAGTTAAGAGTCAGCCACACCTACCTAAAACGGCTCGTTCTAACACGCCACCACATATCTACGTCACTGTGTGGGAAGATTTGCATAATGCCGCCCAAATGTTCACGCAAAGAAAGAAGGCGTAACTTTTATTCTCGCTGTAGTATTGTTGTTGCCGCCGCCGCCATGTCGTGAAGGCGCTGTGTGTTTCGTTGTGAACTATTTCTATTGGGTACTATTGTTTTTGTCTCGTCGCTCCGGCCGGACAGGGCATCATCACAATATGGTAAGGGGCGTAACATTTCCGTCACACGCTTGAGGTATTCGGCCAATCACAACGCACTGGATAGCTGGCCAATCACAGCACACCTC
>NW_015539915.1:1384190-1411276 GCF_001515605.1 Sinocyclocheilus anshuiensis
ATAATGTTCTTTTTAGCAACATCGTATGACCCCTTTAATTACAATTACATGAAAATGTATTATAGATTAAATTGATATTAAATGCAATTAGCTGAACTTTAGAGTGCTCTTTTGATCCACTTAAGTACATCTTTATATGTAATTGCATAATTACTTCTATTGTATTGAAATATGGTTAAAATGTACTGCTGAAAGTACTGACAAGCACAGTAAACCAAAATATACTTTACTCTCATTGCTACAAACTTGCATGTCATGTACAGTATTTACATTTATTTGTAATTTCACATTCTTCATAACTAAGTTGCAATTTTAAATACATAAACTTTAAATGTAATATCAAAATAAAACATCAAAATAAGTGTACTTCAAAGTATGACAAAAGACTGTTAAAATAATTATTTAAAATGTACTTTAATGTAAAACATTCATCTGGTATTACTACAAAGTGCACTTTTTAAAAGTGTACTTAAGTGTGTTAAGAAACACAGTCATGAATGTGTACTCAGTCTCTAAGTACACTTAAGTCGCCTTTTATTTTATTAGTACTATATTATCTTTTGAAAGGATTAAAAAAAAAACTTTTAAGATTTAAAGTAGGATTACAAGTGCACATTCAATACAATTAAGCAGACTTCTTTTTCTGAACTCATCCCGTATGTATTGTGATTTTTCACCTGAGTCCTCTCTCTGGGAAAAAGATACCCATGTGTGCTCACAATGTATGTGCAAACCGAGCACTGAATGGACGTCTCCATCTGTATTAGAGAGTAAAGAAACCTAGTCAGCTGTGCAGAACATGCAAACAATAACTTCTAAATCATTTCCTCAAATGTTACCTTCATAGTTGGCACTGGGACAGTTTTTGACGTGATTAAGCAACAGATCTCTAATCTTGGCACTGTCACGTCCTCCACACAGTCCAAGAAATGTACAGATGTCACCGGGTTGCTGAAGTGAAAGGTTGAAAGGATTAGCAGTAAAATAAACAGCAGTGGTTCTCAACCAAATACGAATCGAAATAATACAATGTCCTATAAATCAAATGCATGTTTTAATCTAACTATATATACTGTACCATCATGCTGGTAATGAAGGTGATGGCCAAAGGAAGCATCTTTTCCACCTCAGTGCGGCAGATTTGAGTGATTTGGGCAGGCAACTTATCACACACTTGCTCAAGAGAGGCAGCTAATTTGGCCTAAAAAATCAGATGTATGATTGCATAACAAACTTGATTTAAAGTGGCTCCAAAATGATTTAGACATGTTCTTGAAGTAGGAATGCTATTACAGATACAGATATCAAACCAAGTGGCATTTATTTTAAATAAAGTTAGTACAAGAGCAATTTTCATGCAAAACATTTCCTAAAAACCATAAAACAAATAATTTATACAGATTCTAGTTGTTTAACATAAGTGGATTATGTGAGGCCCTGTCTCATGAAAATGTGTATAAATAGTACACCAAATACAAACAGAAAACCGTGGTACTGATACACAAAAATGGACTTTGGCGTGCATATACAGTATAATACGCAGTTTTCGCGTGCATATGATATGAAATTTGTTGGCGTGCATATGATACGCAGTTTTCGCGTACATATGATACGCATCTACCCCACAACACTAATCCTACCCATTGCGTATCATATGCACGCAAAAGTCCATTTTTGCATATAAACAGTGCGCCAAATCGAAACATAAACTCGTACTATTGATACGCACTTTTATGAGATCGGGTTGAAAATGTGATGAACTACATCTGTGTTACTCTGCTAGGATAACTCTGTAAGGTAAAAGGGAGATTCATAAAATGTAAAAAAAAAAAAAAGCCTTAACAACAGTTGGTTGACAGTCATGGCAACAATGTCATGAGAAAATCTTGTGCAGTATGTGTTTACAGATGCCAGGTGGTTTGATATTTTCTGTCTGTGTAGTGCGTAGGTGTGTCTTAAAGGGACATATAGGTTCAGTACAAGTAAAGCTCAATGAACAGCATTTGTGACATGATGTTGATAACCACAAAAAAGCAAAAAAATCTGGGTTACAATGAGGCACCTACAATGCAAGTGAATGATTTCAGTTCATAAATGTTGAAAAAATTACTCTTACTCTTACAAAAATCACCTATCAGTAAAACAGTTAGGTTTCCTCTTGAGATTGGATTGAAAAAAATTGCTTATGTACTTTTTCTGTGTGGTTATATCCAATTTTACAACTTCAGGCCATGACAACACAACGACCGTAAAAATGACGAGAACAACTTAAGTTTAAAAAACAGAAGTTTAACAGAAGAATTCGTTTTTTTTTTCTACAAAAATTATATTTAAACTTTATATTAAACTGCATTTAAACACTTCCATTCACTTTAATTGTAAGTTCCTTTACATAACTTCATTTTTTAAGAAAAGTCAGTTTTTTGTGGTAATCAACATTATTCCACAAGTGTTGTCCAAGAGTATAAAACAGAATATTCCTTTAAGAAGATAAAGCATCATGTTTAGTCATTGTATATTGCACATAAATCTCATTGTAGGTAAGGTAGATGTGTTAGTATAGAGTCTGTGAAGGACCATATATGTGGTTGGTAAAGTGGACAGGTGAGAAACACACACCAAATTCATCAGGTTTATGAGTGAGAAGAAAAAGTGACACCATGAAAAGATTGGAAACAATACACTTCTGCTTTTCAACACAACTTCCTTACATCTTTGAAATCTTCTTTAAGACATGCTAAAAATCATGCAAATCTGAGATAAAAAAGAAGTTGGAATCATGTTTAGACTCTGTCTTCCTCAAAAGCTTTGGCGGTGATTGTAAATTCACTAATGAATGGTGATTTCTTGTGCATTGTTAAAAAACCAGCACTCTCTCAATCTGCTTCTCCTAGATAAAGGTAAAACACTGTCGTCATAAGATCATGGAATCATGCAATATTATTCACTATACCATCTGTATCTGTGTATCTGTGTGTCTGTGTGTGTGTGTGCGTGCGTGCGTGCGTGTGCGTGGGTGTGTGTGTGTGGGTGTGTGTGTGATAGAGAGAGAGATCGTACCTGGAAGTCCCCATTGGAAAAGAGGTCCTTCAGAAGCTCAAAAATCTGAGTGCAGTCCTGACACATGTCACCTGTCTACAGAATACAGTATATTATAGAATAGCCTAGTTTGCATTGCTTTATGTGTAAGTTTTGTCTTATCAAAAGTTTAATCTTAAAGATGTAGAAATAAAGAGAAGTGAAACTTGTGGTACTCTTAAAAGTTTGCGGATGGTGTATTTCAGGTGTTGAAGGGCTTTGAGGAAATGAAAATGACAACTTCTATTTTCTTTAACAATCTACTGCATCTGTCCAGAAATAAGAATAATTCTGCATTTGCAATATGTGTAAATGAGATTTTAGCATTATCATTTTGCTTTGCCAGGAGGTCATTTTTTAAGAAACAAAACTAAATGTTTATTTGAAATGCAGACTTGCAGGATCCGTTTGTTTGACAGATGCATGTAACGAACAAAACAACATGCCAAGCATTTAACATTCCTAAAACTCACCACGTTGTCATCCATCAGGACATTCGTCAAGCCAGTTGTATCAACAGATCGCGTTTTGACTGTTAAAAAAAAAAAACATTTTCAAGAAACTCACTGAACTTACATGAAAGATGAAAACAAAAGTGCTGGAAAAGAAAAACAAAGGTTGGGAAAGAAATTACAGCATGACAATATAACTGAGAAATGTTTATAGATTTAAAATGTAAACAAATTTACGCTAATTTTGAGATATTTGTAGAAAAAATATAAAATGATTTGTAAATTGCCTGGTTGGGTAAAATCAGACAACTTCTTAATATAGCAATAATATCTGATTATTTTTCTTGTGACACAACATCCAGATTGATAATTCAGTATCAAAATAATTCTACATTAAACACACACACACACACACACACACACACACAAATATATATGCTATATATATGTATTCACACAGAACATTTCATTTACCTGAGCCCAGAAGGGCAGTGAAAAAGAGAAACTCCAGTCTAAAGGCAGTCATGTCTTCAATCACTGAAGGTTGCAGAACCAATGTAAAATTCTCTAATTTGGCCCTGTATATAGCGACAGGAAGGCTCAGATCAAAGAGGAACTACCCTTTATATATGACGCCCCAAAAGCACAAGCCAGGCATGATAACATAGAGCCTTCACTGTGCAAATGAGAAAGCCGTAGGCCTACTGAACAAATAATGTTGCTTAATCACATTATTAGACAAATAAAGCCAAGTAAAGCCAATATTTGTCATGTTTCCAGATTTGTAGGTCTTTCTTAGGCATGCAGCTCCAGTTAATAAGCTTAAAGTCAGGTTAGAGATTCATTCAAACACATGTTGGACAATAAAACGAGTGAAAAAAATCTCATAGACTTGCTACCCTTACGAAAAAGAAGTTTATTCAAGTGTGCTATTAGTATACTTCTTTTAAACAAAAAAATAGGAAAGTATACTTTTAGTCTACTTTTTATGTACTTCTCAGAAATTGGCTTTATGTACTTCTCAGAAATATACTTAAAATGGCATTTAAGTATACTTGACTTATACTTAGAAAAAGTCTAAATATATTTTAGCTATAATTGTACTCCTAGAATCCGTGTTTTCATTGTAAAATAAACTTGAAGTATACTACTTTTTGGTAAGGGTATGGAGGGACCTGAGTCATTATACTGGAGACCTGGGTCTGTCTCTTTTGACCTGAGTGTCTAACTAGCAAACACCCAAAGACAGCTTAGCAAATGCACAACAACACATTAAAGCTATACCTTAGAAACTACCTAGCATTGCCTTGGCAACTACTCACAACACACTAGTAACACGGTGATAAATCTTGCACAAGCACCACATACATTTTCTTGCAAAACAAAATACCTTATAACAAAACAGCTTTTGTAATAAAGTGAATATGTAACCAACAGAAAGAACTGAAAAATACTTACACTCTTCCGCATGGCTGATGGTTTTCAGAGCAAATATTTCGTGTTTAATTTATTTAGTAGGCTACATAAATTACTCACATTATGACAACAATGGGATGTTCTTAGGTCACATATCGTCACTGATTGCTGGATTTTTATCATACTCATTTTAATATTACATTAAATGTTGGCATATCCATTTTAACAATGATACTCTCACAAAAGAAAATATTTTAATAATAATAATAATGTTGGTAACCAAACAGTTGATGGTAGGCATTGACTTAGTATGGGAAAAAAATACTATGGAAGTCAATGTCTACCATCAACAGTTTGATTAAATTCTTTAAAATATCTTCTTTTGTGTTCAATAGAAGAAAGAAACGCACAGGTTCGGAACAACTTCGGAGGGTGAGTAAGTGATGGCAGAATTTTATTTTTGGCCGAACTATCCCTTTAAGTGTCACATGATCTTTTGGAAATCATTCTAATATGCAGATTTGATGCTCAGAATGTAATAATTTTGCTGCGTAATGTTTTATGACTTTTCAAGATTATTTAACAAATGGAAGGTTCAAAATAACAACATTTATTTGATTTATTTGTACACTCTAAAAAATGCTGGGTTTAATATAACCCAGCGCTGGGTTAAAAAGGGACAAACCCAGCTATTGGGTTGTTTTGACCCAGCGGTTGGGATGTTTTGACCCAGCGGTGGGGTTGTTTTGACCCAGCGGTTGGGATGTTTTGACCCAGCGGTGGGGTTGTTTTGACCCAGCGGTTGGGATGTTTTGACCCAGCGGTGGGGTTGTTTTGACCCAGCGGTTGGGATGTTTTGACCCAGCGGTGGGGTTGTTTTGACCCAGCGGTTGGGATGTTTTGACCCAGCGGTGGGGTTGTTTTGACCCAGCGGTTGGGATGTTTTGACCCAGCGGTGGGGTTGTTTTGACCCAGCGGTTGGGATGTTTTGACCCAGCGGTGGGGTTGTTTTGACCCAGCGGTTGGGATGTTTTGACCCAGCGGTGGGGTTGTTTTGACCCAGCGGTTGGGATGTTTTGACCCAGCGGTGGGGTTGTTTTGACCCAGCGGTTGGGTTCAAAACAACCCAACCGCTGGGTCAAAACAACCCAATAGCTGGGTTTGTCCCTTTTTAACCCAGCATTTTTTAGTGTAACATTATAAGTGTTTTTAGACAGACAGACAGACAGACAGACCCTAAACTTTTGACTAACTTTAACATTTTACTAACCCTCAATGCCTCAGACTCCTGAAGGGAACTCATTTGACCAGCAGGGGGAATATCAGGCTCACTATATGCTCCAGTGTTTCTAAAGAAAAATGCAAGCTTGAAATGAAACCTTTAAGAAAGTTACTGCAAAACGCCACCTAGCGGATCCTCCTATGATCTTAGTCAATCCTCACATGTACACACAGCAGGGATGCCCAAACCTGCTCCTGGAGAGCCACTGTCCTGCAGTTTAGCTCCAACCCTAATTAAGCACCCCTGAACCAGCTAATTAAGGTCTTCAGACTCACTAGAAATTTCCAGGCAAGTGTGTTGGAGCTGGTTGAAGCTAAACTCTGCAGGACGTTGGCCTTTGTATTGACATTAAATACAGAATATTAATGAAAATTAACACGACAACATAAAAAATGTGAAATGTGACTTTTACCATAATGCAACAACAAACAGGCTAACAAAAAACTCAATAAGAGAAACATAAAAATGTAATATTGTAACACCTTTTTTCTGTCTGTTATCTCTAAACATGTTAAATAAGCTTTAATTTAAAGCTGTATACTCTGCATGCTTCCTTTTTTCTCTAGATTTAACCTCATGCCTCACTTTCATTTCTGCTTTCTCTCTTTCTTCTATCTCTGACTTGACTGCACACTTATTTCTGCTTTCTAAAAAAAGTCATGTCAATTCTAAAATAATCAGAATGTTAATTTATTCCATGAATGCAAGTAGAATTATAGGAATGTGAGTAGGTTCAAGGTGTCTCATTTTATGACATTCAACCAAAGTAGGCCAGCAACATTTAAACACCTTACAAAAAAATAAAAATAATGGTATTGTTTTGCAACTGCAACAACAGATAATACAAGTGTTGTAATGAAAATCTGTTAGTAATTCAAGTTAGTAGTGAAAATCTGAATGACAAAAGCCTTACTTAAGCTTGGAATGGTGATGAGGATGTCCTCTTTTGTGGTGTGACCACAATCACCAGGGTCATATTGCATGAGCCAAAACTATTGTATAATTTAAAGAAATAGTGTCCCATTAATTAAGGCTGTTTTTATGCTCTTAAAGTGTAAATGCATTAAACACAGTACAATCAAGCTTAAACAGCCCACTTTAAATTACCCTACGTTTTATAAGAAAATACCAAATCAGTTTTTCTTGCTCAAAATTTCACATTTAATTCAATGTGTACTTGCTTTGTCTTTGTAATTGTTTTTAAAATGTAATAGTAATAGTTTCCACAGCAATTTTTTAAGTGTAGTTACACAGCCAGATGTGTTGCCCACATATCAGATTGATGAATTATACTGTATCACAAAACAGTAACGGTTGTTTCCACTGCACTGAGTATGAATTTGTGCAATTGCGGTTAAGTTGCATTTCTTAAGAAACACATTGTTTCACAAATGGGACTTATATAAAGGGCATTGTTTTCGTATGTTGTTGGCCAACTTTCACAGCTCTCATATCATTAAACATAACTATATAAAACGTGACTGAGATATTTTATCAGACTTCCTTGGACATTTCCTTATTGAGCTTGGTGCAGCTTTATTCTCAAAGCAGTAAAATCCAAGTTATCAAAAAAAACAAAAACTCCTATTTTGTGCTAAGTATTCTACAAATACATCTACATATTTATGTGCTTAATTAAAATTCCCTGCCATTGTACTTTTAGTATGCTAAACTGGTATACATAAAGTCTGCTAAATTGGAAAAACTAATTCTGTATTTAATGCACTTTATGTGGAAGTAGTGCTGAGGTACAACTAAAGATATACTGAAGTATATTTGATTGTACTAAAGTGGAACTATTGCAAGTATACTTCAGGTACACTTGAAATATTTTGCATTTAAAGACTGATATTACAGAGAGAATATACAATCCTTATTAATACACATTTTAGGCATAATATTAAGAAATGTGCATTGTGCAATAAAGAAATACTCCAAATCAAGTTGAATTATAATTTTATATCAGTGATATATCAATAAATATGTTAATGCATTTGAAGTATACCTATGAAATATATGTATTTTAAATAAATTATGGCATAGTGTTTTTTTTTTTTTACTAAGGCCTATATAGATAAAGCATGTGGCACAGTACAGAGTTAAGCTTTTCATTTACAAAAGGCTGTAAATGTTTCTTTCGCCCTTTAATGTGTCATTTGTATTTACGCACATGAAACGGTAAGCCGAGTAAAATCACACTTTGACCGTGGCAGCACTAGCCTACATGAGAAGCTTTCTTCTAACATCTTTTATGGATGTTTTGCATGACAGACGGTTTATGGCTAAAGAAACGTGAGAAAACACGCTGCACCTTTTGCATTACTCAACTGTCTGTAATCATTAAGTGACCTGCAGTAAACATTTCCAGTCACCTAATTAGTGGTTAGTTATTAATGGTTTATTGTTATAAAAAAAAAAAAATGGTCACAGTTTTTTATTTTTTGTTATTTTTTATTATTTATGTGTTACTGTCTCCTGGAGACTGAATATAACACTATAGTCTGACCAATGTAATCAGTCAGTAAAAAATTTTTTTCCTCGAAATGCATAGATTTTTTTCTTTTGCTATTGAGGTTTTCAAATAGGGATTCCAGATGTGTCTCTACATAACTGCTAAAAGAACAAATAATAACAGGCCAGCTAAAGAGTATGTTTTCAATTTTAAGCTGAAGGGGATTTTTATTATTATTATTAAATTGTTAAAATATTTCGAACATTTAAAACCAGTAACTAAATTAGATAAAAATGGATTCTTTGGATGAACAAACAAAACTGTCAAATGTTACCCATGTTGTGACATGTTAGTTGTGTCTGCTTAACTGAATACAACATGTATTATCTCATATCTTTATATTAATGCATGACACACTCATCTCTGACCGATAACTGAATACTTCCTGGTTGTAACATTCAAACAAGCATTTTCTGTAAAGTTTCTTTGAAACAGTATGTATCGTTAAAAGCAGTATACAAATAAACTTGAATTGATTGATTTGAATAAAACTTCAATTGAAAAAAGAAAATTAAATGAATAAAAAAGAGAATCTAATCTAACTGAGATTATAAATGTACACTGTAAAAAATAATCTGTGACATTTACGGTAAAATACCGGTAGCTGTGGTTGCCAGAACTTCACCGTAAAAAATATGGTAGCAACATTTTAGGTTTTACAGACTTAACTTAAATTTACAATAAAATACTGTATTTCATTAACTGATGTAATGTTAATAAACCAAAATATTGAAGTACTAATATCTGTTTTGAACCATTGTAATGCACTGATAACCACCAAAAACTGGTGGTGATGAGAAAGTCACATGATGAACCAACGCTCATCACAAACAGCTATTCTAAGAGCTGAGGAGGGCAATACTTATATATAGTAGGTGCACAGTGTCATTCACACAAACACTAAACCCCATCATGGTGACACACATGATACTGAAATAATGCAATAAACATTCATTTAACAACATTAGATGTAAGATTAAACCGTAGTGTACACAACTGATAAGAAAAAAACGAAGAAAAAACATGTTATTTCATCAAAAAAACATCAAATATGAAGTGTCATGCAGGGAATTCTGGGAGTGTCAATTTACAGTTTGTCACTGTAAATTACACAATGACTTTTTCACTTCCAAAAACCGTATTTTTAACAGTACTTTACTGTAAAATTACATTAAATGTAATTAAATGTATTCACCGAATATAGTATGGAAACTTACTGTTAACCAGTTAACAGGTTTTTACTGTAGCATTTTTACAGTCTTTTACTGTTAAAATCACAATCATTTTTTACAGTGTAGCTTTGGAATTTTAGCAGCAATCTGTTACAGTACTGCATGAAATGTATTTATTTAACATCCCATCTGCACAATTTGACACATTACTGCCAGACTGTATATCTAAAAGATATCCAGAAGCCAGATATTTAAAAGATTTGGAAGAAAGTTTGTTGCTTCAGTTAAATGAAGATAATCATCTAATAAATTTATTAGTGACCATTAATCTGATCACATATCTAGATTCCTTTTAAAACCTAACTCTACTCCTGGTCTTACATTAAACCAAGACAATTATTTTCTCGGTAAGACTTGTCAACATTCAACATTTCAACATGAAGGTTGTTGGGTAATATGAAGTGTTCCTCCTTCCTTGTGCTTCCCCAGCGCTGAGACTGTGGTCTCTTCAATTCTAAAACCCAGAGGTTCAAGGTGAAAATCCTGAATTGTTTGTCTTTAAGGTGTGCAATGGTTTGTTCCTTGACTTTTCATAGAAATCCAGCCCGTACTTTGTTGTCATAAAGTTTCTCAATCCTATTGTAATGGTATTTCCTGCAATAGGTCACTGACAGTTCATTTATGTATTTTCCTGTCATTTCCAACTATCAACTTTCAAATTATAATCTGTTAAGCATTAAAAAGCAGCAATGTTGGTTCATGATTTTAATGAAAGCCTGGGAAAATTTGCTTCAACACCCATCATACCCCACTTTCTCCTGTTACCAAATATAGAAAGATCACAGAAAGAGAAGTGCTTGAGACAGCAAACCATATAACCACAAACATCACTGGCTGGACTGATGCAATGCAACGGTCGGCACTGGAGTACAACTTCGTTCTGTGAACCCAGTACAACTCTAAAGCTCAAATGCTGGGTCACGGTCCAAAATTGGATTGCAGGTCTGCTCTGACAGGATCACAGACATCAACAAAAACAGTGCTTAAAATAATACAACTATAATAGCTTGGACAATAAAACACTTTTGTTGTTTAAGGGCTGTGTATCCAATCAAACTCCACTGTTTTTATAACACAAATTAATGTATTTTGATCACTTATTTGAAGGTCTTCCGTTTTACGATAAATATTTTTTTGTACAGTCTGTTTTGGGTTGTCACCTGATGTCTAATGGACTAGTTCAATAACTGACAAACAGCCCACAAATACCCACATAATGCCAAAATAGCCTTATTTGTGAGAAGAGAGCATTCAGACATACAGTGGCATTTCCTTATAGTGACTTTATCATGTCATGCAAGGTTGAAATTAAACAAAAACATATATACAATATATTAAATAATACATTTCCATATTTAGTAAACTAGTGCTTATTTTTCAGTATATTGCAATATAAGCATGGACCATGTGTGGCTAAATATTGATATGTATAAAAATACAAAGCACTGCACTACATTTTTATTATATGTAACAGCTTTACTGAAACAGTCACACTTTAGTTTGGGGAGCAATTCTCACTATTAACTATTAACTACAACTTTTGCTTCAATAAAATCCTTATTTGCTTAGTAAGGTAGTTGGTACGTTTAGGTATGGAGTTGAATTAAAGGATCTAAAATATGGTTATGCAGAATAAGGCATTAATATGTGTTTTATAAGTACTAATAATAATATACACGATAATAAGCATGCTCTTTCATGAGTTAATGCATGGGTTAACATAAAGTTCAACACATTCATAAACTTTTATTTCGCTTTCTGAATTTTTGGAAAATTGTCTTGTTAATGACAAGGCAAATTGGTGGGTGGAAAATGAAATTTGACATTTATAACTTAATGGATTGAATATAAAAATATATATATATACACACATATGTATATGTATGTAGATTCTTATATATACATTTTTATATATATATAGCTTTTAGATTCTTTATTGAAGTTCCAGAAAGCTGTAAGAGATGCAAAAAATAGTTAAATTTCCAATAGGGCTGAGGGTAGTAACCCAAAATTATTGTTCTCTATAATAAATTTGGTAATAAATCTGTCGAACAATATGCATTAAAAGTCCTCATTGATATCCTTTGATGAATTTCTAAACTTTTTTAGGCAAAAGTTTGCTGACAGCGTCTCTAGATTCCAGTAGTGCCTATTAATATCAATATTGCAAGGTATTATACAAAAACTTGAACCCACTTTTTGTGTAAACGATATGATGCATAGTCGTTTGTAAAAGCAGGCTTTCGACTGTGTATCTCCGAGTTTAATGCACTTGATTAACAAACGTTTCTTTACAGGCTCATGTCCATTAGCTTTTAAAGGGTGTTCACACAAAAATTAAAATTCTGTCATTAATTACTCACCCTCATGTTGTTCCAAACCCTTAAGACCTTCGTTCATCTTCGGAACACAAATTAAGATATTTTTGATGAAATCTCAGAGCTCTCTAACCCTCCCATAGACAGCAAGGTAACTACCACGTTCAAGGTCCAGAAAAGTACCAAGATGATCAACAAAGTATGTGTGACATCAGTGGTTCAACTGCAAAAGTTACGAAGCTATACTTTACTTTTTTGCACAAAAAAAACAAAAATAACTATTTTATTCCACAGTATCATAGACAGTATCATGATGCAAGCGTGTGGTCTGGGTCAGCGCCGGCACCGCCACACGCTCACGTCATGATTAATTACACGAGGGTGAGTAATTAATGACAGAATTTTTGGGTGAACTAACCCTTTAAGCACGCTTTCGTGACACCTCGGCTTAAACGGCCAAACTTGGCCCCCAATGATATGAAGAATTATAGACCTATAATCACAGTTGCCTTTTGTTTCGAAAATTTCAGAAAATGTGGTTTTGCAACAACTACTTGCATTTTTAAATGAAAATTCTATTGTAGAAATGTTTCAATCTGGGTTTAAGGTGGATCATAGTACAGAGTCAGCATTACTGAAAGTTCTCAACGATGACATCTTAGCGCTAGATAAGGGAAACTGTGTTATTTCAGTAGGTAGGTAGCATTCTTAGAAAGCATGGAGTACCATTTCATTGCTTCGCCAACGATTCACCCAACTGTATACTTACCGCTAAGACATGCAACGGAATCTTTGGATTCTCTTTTAGCATGTCTAAATGATATTGGATGGCAAAAAATGTCCTAATGTTAAATGAAGAAAAGACAAAAGGTCATTGTTTTTGGCCAGCCAAATGATTCTACTGAACTACTTTTAAACTCAAGCCCATTGGCACCATATTTAAAAACACCGGTAAGAGATTTAGGTTTTCAAATTGAGGATAATTTAAAAATGGAGAAGCAAATTAATTCTGTGGTACGTACCTGTGGTACGTAAACCAAACACTGATTTTGAAAGAGTTATTCACACATTAGTCTCATCGTGTCATGATTTTTGTAACTCGCTGTATGGTGGCATCTGTGCTGCATCATTGGCTCGATTGCATCAGAATGCAGCAGTGAAGCTTTTAAAGGAAGTAAAGGAACTATTTCCCTGGTGCAAGCAAATCTGCACTGGCTCCCTGTCCATCTTAGAGTAAAATGTATGATTTTAATACAATCCCCCCTAGAGCCTTGCACTCCGAAAATTATGAGCATCTGGTAGTGCCTAGGACAAACCGTCATCAAAAAGGCGATCGAGCTTTTGCATTAATGGGGCCAAGACTGTGGAATGAGCTGCCTCTACATATTATGTCTGCTAAATCTCTGTCAATGTTTAAGAATCTGCTAAAAGCTCATTTTGTGGTGGCAGCCTTTGACAGTTAAACCTTATAGTGTGTGGTATATGTGATTGTTTGATTTGTCAACATGTCAATATGCTTATCATGCAAAACACTGTGGTTAACCCGTGTTTTTTTTTTTTTAATTTTAGTAGTGCTATATAGTAAATAAACAAACCAAAATCTGTTATTAGGTTTGAACCCAAACATAGAATATTTCATTAAAAAAATGAAAACTTCATTCACTCATCCTCGTGTTGTTCCAAATCTTTTTTGACAGCTGTGGTCATCATTTACTCACATCATGGCAAAATAACTCCAGTTGTGTTCCACGAAAGTAAGTCGTACTGCGTGAGAAAATGCTGACAGAATTTCAGTAATAAGTGTTCAGTCACTTTCATTTTAGTGCTACAATGTGGTATACAACATATGACATCATTAGTGAACAAATTTCTATTAGTAAAATATGATCCTCAAGCTTCTTGTTCATATACTTTCATATACCTTGAGCAATAAAAAAAGCTCTTGTAAATCACAACACTTAAGAGCCTCAGATTAGAGCGATTACATGACAGTTTGAAGTTCATCTTATAGTAATGTTAAAACTTGAGGTTTGCCTTCACTTAGCCAACAAAATGAAGAAACTTCCTCTAAATATTTTCAACATATCTTTATGGGAAAATTCATTTGACCAAATATATCTATATCTATATATATACATCTATATATCTATATAGATAGATAGATAGAGATAGAGAGAGAGAGAGAGAGAGAGAGAGAGAGAGAGAGATAGATAGATATTTTAATCTGCAGGCTTTTAATTTTTGGTGGTAAAAATGCAATTAAAACAACTTAAAACTGAACTTGATATGACCTGAATCATGAAAAAGTATTATGGAAGTAGAATTTTCAAAAAAACATAAATGAAAGATAAAAGAAAAACACAGACTTTGTGCCCAATAAAAAGTGAGGCACTGGACTAAGAAACAAACACCCTGATAAGTTAACACAATTGATAATAATCATAATTTGATAAATGAAGATTGTTAGGTATATTAAATATCTTGTTTCTAGTAGAGCCCTTGTGTGTGTGTGCAAGCATGTTTTCCATGAAATGTTCTGCAATCAGGGAAGCATTTAGAAATGGTTTGAAACAACATCATAATCAGAATGCTTTGATGCCATAAACTCTATGATGGGTGCAGTGCTGGTTAAAAAAAAAAAAAAACTACAGTCCCGATGCTGATAAATAGTTAGAAGAGGAAATGTTTCCATGAGAGTTTACTGGTATCTTAGTCAGAGATTATAGGTCACTAGGCTGTTAAACTATTTCATCTATTGTTTGGCTGTCTCGCAGGAGACATTTGTTGATTTCCGAAATGTCAGAAAAAAAAAAGAAACCATGACAGTAATTTACATTACAAGCCAAAAGTTTACAAAAGTTACACATGCAACTGAATTTGTTACTCATGATCTTAAAAACGTTTCTCTAAAAGTCTTGCTTAAATGTTTTGAACTAGCTTTGTGGAAAATACAAATTGTGTGTGTATGTATGAATATGAGTTTTTAAATACAACTTTAATACAACATTTTATTTAATTTAGTTTTATTGTTTGAGAGAATGTTCAGAGCTGAAATCTGAGAGCAGACAGAATATAAAATAGTTTTGATATGTTTAGCATTTTTGGTCACTACATAAATCCCATATTTCCATTTCTTTTTTTTTTTGAAAGACCATTATTTTAAAATATGGAAAATAGTTGTAATAAAGAATGAGTCAGTGTGTCCACACTTTTGACACATGGCCACTTTTGTTTTCAACATTTTATCTCATAGTGAATTTTATGAACTTGAATATTACATATATATTTTTATAAACCATTTCTAAAAATTTTATATCATGCTTGTCAGCTATTATACCAACTTCATAATGCATTCATTTTTACATTTCATTTAACATTTTTTAATTCATATATAATATGAATTATTCAGCTTATAAAATATACTGCAGTATATATGCAGTGCTATAAAGTATTAACCAGTTCACCAAATAATAAAATAATTCTGCCATCATTTACATATCGTTCCAAACCTGTATGACCTGTATTTCTTTCTTCTGCTGATCACAAAAGAAGATATTTTGAAGAACATTGGGAACCAAACAACATGGGTGCCCATTGTCTTCAATTGTAAACGCTGAGACATTTCCCTAAATATCTTCTTTTATGTTCCATGGAAGAAAGAAAAACATACAGTTTTGGAATGACATTAGAGTGAATAAATGATGACAGAACTATTGTCCTTGCTTTCCTGTAATGTAGAGTAATGAAGAGTAAATCAGTGTCAGATTGTCACCTCAAATAAATCAATAAAACAAACACCACATATGGTAAATGCACTTGTGAAAAGGAAGGAGGAAGTAAATCTGTTGCCCCACCTGAGACTCCACCAGTGATGCTTAACAGAGTGAGGATGAGGGATGGTTTAAAAGCACGGCCACTCCATTCACTCAGTACAACACACTCAGAGCCTTGAGTCCAGAACCAGAGAGACAGAGACCTGTTACTCAGGTGAGAAATGCAATGTCTGAATCTTCTCTTTAAATTATGTATGTTTTTTCTCTAGGTTTAATTGCACTTATTGTTAAACTCTGTGAATCTGATTACAAATGCAAAGAATGTATTTAGAGTAATTAATTCTTACATTTATTTGACAATTCTCACTCAAAGTATTTTTTAATCATATTTTTTTCAGATCATTTTAGAATAAATTCTATTGGTATTATCTTTTCTGTGCCCCTTAAAATGTGAAATAGCTTTGTTTAAAAACTGCTAAGTTAGATTAAATGCTATTTTGTACTGCATGCATTTTATTTAAAAAGTTAATTATTTTTAATTATTTTAAAATTTTATTATTTCATCATATAATTTTTTTTAACTTTAGTATATAGTAATTTGCCTATAAAATTGTTGAAATGCATAAAAAATTGTCATGAACATAATGTCTTTTATGTGCTCATTCTCTAAATGTCTCAATATGTGTTTCAGAGATGAATCTTCACACTTTTCTTTTTGTGGTGGGATGCTGTTTTGCCCTTTCATTGGGTGGTAAGTTTACCAATAATCGTGCAATAAAAATTTAACTGCTGATCGATCACATCAAAACATGGAAACTTTTTTTTTCTGGTGCATGAAATTTGTGCTTTCAATCATTTAAGCTGTTCATCTGGTGTAACTTCCATCTTGATCCAATTTCATGACTACATATCACTTATTACGTCAGAGCTTTGCTTTTTGTTAATCAAGAAAATAAAAAGATAAACAAAACAAGATTTAATACAAGACATAAATATCTTAGACTGGAGGAATTTCATTAATTTATCCTTCGAAATGGGGGGGGGGGCATGATTACAGGCTTCACTAAATTAGTCATTAATAGATGTACTTAGAATATTAAATTGTTAGATATACGGTTTTCTTTTTTTTTTTGCAGAAGAAGAAAGTCCTGGGAGACGTTTCATTCTAGATTCGATTGAGGAAGCAAAGAAAATCGTGGATGCTGCTTACAAGTATTCTCGTGATGAGTGAGTAACGTTTATAAGAATGTTGCTCAATATTCCTGTTCTGTCATCCCAGTTATTGATCTGCTTATTTTTTATAAATCTCCTAACTTCCAGGAGTTTAGCAAGGGTGCGCAGAGATGTCATCAAGCCTTCCGACAAGCTACGTCTACTGAAACAGCCAGCTCGAAAGACACGAGAGGCCGTGAGAGCCGCAGACTACATGGTGCAGACACTCAGGCTGATCAGTGAGAAAGCCCATCATGTACACAAGAGGTCCATCAATGCTACAGGTATGAAGACAGCATGTTGAAAATCTTGCAAAACTCAGATCAGATCTATCACTGTCTGATGTTCCATGCTCAAGACTGTCAATATGTGTTTTCTCCTAGACCTGCTGACTCTAGACGAGCTGAACACCATTGAACGTCTGACAGGCTGTACAGCTCAAACCCGGCCCCCATCTTGTAGGACCACACCCCTCATAAACAAATATCGAACTATCACCAGTGTCTGCAACAACCGGTAAGTCCTTCCCTCCTTATTCATGGCAGACTTTTTTCAAATACTTTTTTGTTTGCCGAGTTAAACATCTGACTTTGCAATTCCCAGGAGGAACCCACTCCTTGGTGCATCCAATACCGCTTTTACCCGCTGGTTGACTGCTCACTATGAAGATGGCTTCTCCCAGCCCAAAGGGTGGGATCCCAACAAACTGCACAATGGTGCAGTGCTGCCCCTGGTATGATGGAGATGATTATGAATAGTTTACTTGACAATCAATAAGGCCACCAAACAATTAACAATGTCTGAATGCTCTCTTCCTCATTGATTCCAGGTCAGATTGGTTTCAAATCGTATTCTAAGCACTGCAGATGCTGACATAGAGAGTGATCGTGAGTTTACCTTCATGCTCACCATCTTTGGGCAATGGGTTGACCATGATCTGACTTTCACACCCTTCTCACCAAGCATTAGATCCTTCAGCAGTGGCCTCGACTGTGATGAGAGTTGTGAGCGCTCTGAACCCTGCTTCCCAATTCCGGTCAGTCAAGGATTGTCCTTCTGTCAATGATTGTCCCATTGTCTTGTTCTTGTATAATAACAGACTTTCATGCTATATGTAATGTCTGAACACAGGCCCCTCCAGGAGATCAACGCCTGAAGCCTGACACCTGTCTCCCTGTCTTCCGTTCATCACCCACCTGTGGTTCCGGAAACACTGCCTATATGTTTGGTGGGAACCCCAACATTCGGGAACAGATCAATGCTCTAACAGCTTTCCTAGATGGTGGACAGGTTTACGGGTCCGAGGATGGGCTAGCAAAGGAACTTCGAGACCTGACCAATGATGGTGGTCTTCTACGTGTCAATGATCAGTTCCTTGACAATGGACGAGAGCTTTTGCCTTTTACCAGTGTAGAAAGCAACATGTGTGCCACGCGCAGGAAAACCCTCAATGACACCACCCTTACAGAGGTGCCTTGCTTCATTGCAGGTCAGTAACTTGTGCCTTCATAATGCAATTATCAGGCATATTCCTAGTCTAGAACAGGGGTCTCCAACCCTTCTCCTGGAGAGCCACCTTCCTGCAGATTTCAGCTCCAATACCAATCAAACACACCTGAACCAGCTAATCAACCAGGGTTGGAACTGAAGTCTGCAGGATGGGTCTCTTCAGGAGCAGGGTTGGAGATCCCTGATCTAAAATGTATGGTATATGCCTATTATTTGCACAACTCCGTGTGGCAAATGCTAATGAACTCTCAATGTGTGTAGGGGATGTTCGTGTTGATGAAAACACTGCACTCACCTCAGTACACACACTTTTTGTGAGGGAGCACAATAGATTGGCTCGTGCCCTCCGTGTGCTCAACCCTACCTGGAGTAGTGAAACCCTCTATCAAGAGGCAAGAAAAATTGTGGGTGCCTACAACCAGGTAAAGACACCTAATGGAAACTGCTTCAAACATAAGCAGTAACATGTGGAGTACAACATATATATGCATAATCAACCTCTCCTTTCTCTTGTAGATCTTGGTGTTTAAGGAATACTTGCAGCATATTGTGGGCCCTGATGCTTACAATAGACAACTCGCACTATATCCAGGTTATGATGAGAATGTGGACCCTACCATTGCGAATGTCTTTGCCACTGCAGCTTTCCGTTTTGCCCACCTGGCCATCCAACCCATGATATTTCGTCTTGATGAAAATTACCAGAACCATCCTCAATTTCCAAGCGTGCCCCTTTTCGAGGCCTTCTTTTCTCCTTGGAGGGTGATCTTTGAGGGTGAGTTTGTGATGCTTGTTTCAGAATAACTAAAGAGTCTTGCATCTTCTACAATTGTTCTCTTTCAATCTTATTTTACTTCTGCTTTTCATCTTGCTTAGGTGGTATCGATCCTCTGCTTCGTGGACTGATTGGTCGGCCAGCAAAACTGAACACACAGGACCACATGTTGGTGGATGCTCTTAGAGAGAGGCTGTTTGCCTTTACATCACACATTGCTTTGGACTTGGCCGCCCTCAACATGCAGAGAAGCCGTGACCACGGTATACCAGGTAAAGATTCTGGACTTTCAGAACTCTTTAAACCAGGGGTGTCCAATCCTGCTCATGGAGGGCCACTGTCATGTAGAGTTTAGCTCCAACCCCAATTAAACACACCTGAACCAGTTAATCAAGGTTTTGCTAGGCATACTAGAAACTTCCATGCAGGTGTGTTAAGGCAAGTTGGAACTAAACTCTGGTCTTCCATGACCGAGTTTGGACACCCCTGCTTTAAACCCAACCATGTGGAGCCAACCCAACTTAATGCTGCATTATCACTCCATCCCCCGGTTTCACAGACAAGGCTTAAGCTAGTCCTAGACTAAAATGCATGTTTGAGCTGTCTCAAATGAAAATACCTTGCTCTGACATATCTTAAAATATGTCAGCGTCGTTGTTCTGTGTCAAGATGCACACCTGTTTCTTCTAAGGAATTTTTGTAAAAGTTGCTTAAATATCTTAATTTAACTAAGGCCTAGTCCTGGCTTAAGCTAAGCCCCGTTTGTGAAACCGGGCCCATGTGTTTTTGGAAGAAGACTTACTGAGTATCCATCTGTTGTTCTTCCTTATAAGGCTATAATTCATGGCGTCGGTTCTGTGGACTGTCCGCCCCTCAGAATAAGCAAGAATTGGCTGTGGTGATGAACAACACTGAATTGGCTCGCAGGTTGCTTGAGCTTTATGGCACTCCTGAGAACATTGACATTTGGTTGGGAGGTGTTGCTGAGCCTTTTGCTCCTGGTGCTCGTGTCGGTCCTCTTTTTGCCTGCCTCATCTCTACACAGTTCCAGCACATCCGCCAGGGGGATAGGTAAATATCTCTGTGTATTTAGTCCAATCCTTCTCCTGGAGGGCCACTATCCTGCAGAGTTCAGCTCCAACCCCATTACCCTAATTAACCACACCTTAAACAGCTAATCAAGTCTTCAGGAAACTTCCAGGCAGGTGTGTTGGGGCAGATTGGAACTAAACTCTGCAGGACAGGACACCTCTGATTTAATCTGAGACTAGTATGTGTTTGAGAGGTGTTAATGCCAAGTGTCACGGTGTGTTCAGGTTATGGTTTGAGAACCATGGAGTCTTCACCACCAAACAAAAAGCATCACTGGCCTCTGTGTCGCTAGCCCGCATCATCTGTGACAACACTGGAATCCTCAGAGTTCCCAATGATCCTTTCCGCTTCACCAGTCCTACTAGTTTTGTTAACTGTGGGGATATCCCAGCCTTTGACCTCACCCCTTGGATTGAAACCGGTAAGAGCTCTTAAATGCGTATGTGCGATACATAAATCTTCCTCTGACTGCAAATTTCTGCCTAAGCTTCTTACTAGCTTTATATGTGCTTGGACAGTACTTAATTTTGGTAATATAAGCATATATCATGTATTGAAGAAAAATTACAGTCTGTCCGCATGGTCGCCACAAATTTGGTTCACCTGTAATTTGGTGTTTGAAGTTTCAGGTGACAGTGGCATCCACATTTCAGACATTGGAAATGAGGTTAGACGAGTGTTTGTTTTCTCCTAATTGCAAGCAAAAAGAGCAAGTGATTTTGTTTTGCACATGACCTGTAATTGAGTTTAAAATGACAATCAGTTCACTGCAAAATCTCTAAACTTGACACAGCTTGAGTATCTTCTTTGACCTGCTTTGCTGTACACTGGATTGGTGCAGTGACATTAATGAATTTAAATGTCACAAATATCATGCAGTGTTTCATGACAGCATTCGAACTGCGCCAAACCTTTGTAAGCCTTGTTGAGACCTTCCTTCAGCCTTTTGCTTAAAACTGTGATTGCAAACAGTTAGGATTATAGTACAAATATAAAACATCTATTCATTTCCCCTCAGATACAGATTCCTTCCAAGGGCCTCCCGGGCCCAGAGGACCTTCAGGGGAACCTGGTAAGCCAGTCATGCATCAAACATGCCCTCTAAATATTACTTAAATATCACTTAAAGATCATTTATCATTTATTCTAATTTTTAATTTTCTCAGGTCCACGAGGTGTAGCAGGCCCCCCCGGACCTCCAGGACCTCCCATGAATACCACAGGACAACAGTCTGCCTTCTTTGCTTCTGTTGGTACCATCCTTCCTGTCACTGCTAAGGTTGTTGTGTTTAATAAGGTCCTTTACAATGGACAGAACCATTATAACCAAACATCAGGGCAGTTCTTTTGCCAGATACCCGGTGTATATGAATTCCAGTTCTCATGCCTAGGAACTCGGACTTTGGGTACTGTTACCTTAAAGAAAAATTATGCTGTACAGTTAACTGCTGAAACAATCAACTTTAATACACAATCATTAGCGGAAGGGAGCGTGGTTCTGAACCTGCAGAGAGGAGACCGTGTGTGGATAGAGGCTTCTCGGGGTGCTAATGGTATAGGCAGATCCAGCTATTTCTCTGGTCATATTCTTTTCCCTGTTTGAGACTATTGCTTATGATGCATTATTTTTTTCCCTTTCATATAGCTGTTGTTTTTTTATTATGAATGCAGTTGCGTACAAATGCATATATATATATATATATAATAGCTAAAAAAAGCCTATAAAATGCAAACTGTAAATTTGCTATTTTTCCATTGTCTTTTAAAAAAAAGACTTAATGTATCTTAAGTAGTTGTCCTTTTCTGTTGTTGGTGGTGTTTTGTTTTATTAATAAGATGACTATGACTGTTAGCTATGCAAAATTAAGGGTACAGTTATACTTAGTCTTTGAATTGTGCATTGTTTAAAGCACAAAGCAGTGCTCATGCAATGACATTTCTTTTCTCTTGTACTGTTTGTTGATATGTTTTTTTTGTTAGATTGCAACAAACATATTCTGTAGTCCATGGTGTGACAGTTATTTTTTTGTGTATGCTTTTAGCAAAGTGAAATAAACAAAAAATAAATTAACTTTCTGTATCAATTAATTATTAGCCTAGTTCTACTTCCTAAATGGTGAGTGTGAATACACAACCAAAATTGAAAATATTTAATATATAAAAAGGTCCAAATTAAAGTTGTGACTTGTCAACAAAAAACATATCAATAAAGACAAATCACTCTCAGTGGTTATGCTGTAAATCAGCAGCTTCAGCTTCCCCATCATGCCAGTCTCCGCTAACCTGGCTTGATTTCGTGTGACAGAAATGGCACAGGGAAGCATTTCTTCACAAACGTTAACCATATATAGCACCTCAGAAAACATTCTCACTTACAACATCAACTGAAAAGGGTTGCAGCAACATCATGAAGATAGCAGGTTGGGGAAATAACCACACTACCCACAAGCTGTTGGGACTTAATGTTAAGTCAAAAAGTTGCTTCATTTGTGCTCTTGCTAATACAACTTGGTCATATTCTACTCTGTGTTAGCAAAACGAAATCTTAAATTTGATCTAAACTGACATCCTTGCAGTCTTTATGTAGCAACCTGTTGGCAACTAAAACTAGGCCTATAATGCATAATTGGCTTAAAAAAATTAATATGACTGTGTGTATTTAACATTGCAGACGTAAATGTTAGAGTCAAGTAATGTTAACTACATTAACGTTTTCACATTTAAAAATTCATTCTCTGGAACTAGGCTAGGCCTATCAGGAACAATTCAAAATCATATGATATGATAATCAATATTCCATGCATCGTTGTAGTATGACACAAAGTGTTCTAAATGTAGGTCTACATTATTAGTAGTACTAGTATTAGACAATGCATACGTTCCAATGTACACACTATCCATCCTAAATTCTATGTGACATTAGTCATTTTCAATACTATTTAGGGAAGATAGGGAGAATAGTATGCACATTGAGACGCAGGGAATGAGTAGCCTAGTAATTAGTACCAGGGATTGAAATGAACTTTTTCACTCACCAGCCAATTTGGCTACTAAATTTTTAAGTTACCGGCCATTCATAACTTCTTTTACCTTTTATGGCCATTTTTATATAAAACCATTAATTTATTTAGAGTCAAATGCAATCAGTCAATTATAATAATAATACATTTAAGCTGTTACTAAACAAATGCAATCAGTATCAACAAAATTAATCTTTGCAGAATTTGCATATGAAGGGGCATTTAGATGTATTTAATGCAGCTTAGAGGGACATGGGATGCTTTAACCTGCAGTTACAAATGCATAAATAATGTTTTGATATTTTAAACATGAAATGTTGAATACTGATATTTGAAATTATTAAAAAAAAATAAAAAGATACTTTAAATGTAAAATGAAAACAATTAAAAACGCCAGTAGGTGGCAGCAAGTCACTGTTAAGGGAGTCATTGAGACTGAACCGAATTATTTAAACTGTTGATTCATTCAGGATCGAAACACCGCCATGTTGCTCAGAGACGCAAAACAGTTCTGTGGCTGTTTGGAATAATTTTTGTTGGCAAAATAGCGCCAATATGGTGTCTAAAACATAAGTCTCTTATTAACTTATTGTTTATTGAACTGTTGTACATAATCAATATCACATTTGTAACATTAAATAAAACGGCACTCTTCGTGTGATTTATTGATTAACTATATGAAATGATATAAATATATACATTTTCTGCCCCCTTATCTTGAATTATGTGATCATTCTTAATCTTAATGCATATAATAGACTGAATCATGCAGTGAAACTGAAAAAATGCACTCTAAATGCGTACGCGCACTAAGTTAGTAGGCCTACGTTAGTCGCTTATGCGTGCACTCTGGGTGTTTTGTTTGGTTTTTGCAATATACTCGATAATGTCATGATGTCTCACGAGTTCAGTATTTGCGCTAAACCTGCGCAGATTTGGCTTGCATGAAGCATGAATCCCCAATCCTCAGTTTGGTTCACTAGGCTACACAATCATGGGGAAGACTGCTGCAGATAGCAAGAACGTTTGGGCCAAATGTCGCTGATAGCTGTCACATTTGGCCTAGGTATGGCATGGCTGAGCACATATGGGCCAAACTTTAACCGTATATGTTTTGCCATGTATTGGTTTTTTAAATGTTTTCTAGGGGTGTAATGGTACACTTATTCATACTGAAAATTGTACCAAACAAATACAGTGTAATTTGAACCACTGCACGTGCGGAACTTAATCCGTTTCATAGCTGTGAATAAATCTTCACTATACATTATTACTATACATTACATTCTGTAATCGTAAGGTTTGTGTTTTGTTCTTTTCGATAAGAAACAAAGTCTCATTTTTAAAATTATGTATATTTTATCAGGAAATTAAATCCATAAATGCCGTTCTGACGCTCTTTGATGTGGCGTGACAGACTGCTACAAGCGGAAGCGCGGAGATAGCCTCTTAAATTGTCAATGAAATGGTGTTAGCTAGCTTACATTTACAATTACTTCTAGCTTACATCTGATTTACTTGCTGGCTAGCTGCTGTATAAACACATTTTGCTTTAGCATTTGCTAGTTAAACTTTAATACCATAGATCAAATATATTTAGCAATATCATCAAAACTGCTTAAATGTAGTAATGTGACTTAAACAGTCTTGCTGTATGCTGCAAGATTTATTATCTTTTTTTTTTTCAACTACATTTAAGTTCCCTCTTAATGTGCAGTTTGGCAGATTTCCAGTTTTATGTTCTGTATTGTAATTCTGTTATTAAAATTCTACTATAAACATTTTAAAAAATGAGTGTGAATCCATTTTTGTGTTTAAGATTTACTGTGTAATGGGTATTTTAAATACAAAAAATAGGTGTGGTGTAAATATGGTTAAATAATGGCATTTGGTTTATCAGCCACGTGTGGGCCACATAAGGGCTGTCAGCCCTTTACAGAACTCAGCCATATAAGAATACCATATAAGGTCCATATATCAGCCACATCTGTTTTTATTATTTGGCTCACTCTGGGTTGGGTTATGGCACTGTTTAGGTTCAGGTCTGGCTAAAAATATGTGGACCAGTTTTGGGCCGGCGAACACAAACTAATCTGGGCCACACTTTAGCTGTTGATATGGGCCAGATCCGCACCAAAGGAAATTAGCTGACTGGGTTCTAATTTGTTGAGATAGTGAATTGGTGGGTTTTTGTTAAATGTGAGCCAAAATCATCACAATTAAAAGAACCAAAGACTTAAACTACTTCAGTCTGTGTGCACTGAATTTATTTAATACACGAGTTTCACAATTTGAGTTGAATTACTGAAATAAATGAACTTTTCCACGACATTCTAATTTATTGAGATGCTCCTGTAACTTACGAAAAGTAACCAAATTGGCTAGTGATTTGACAGCGTCAAAGGTGTTAATTTCAAACCCTGATTAGTACTAATTATGGCAATTACAAGGCTTAAAAGCACTTTATATTCCGCTCCTGTGGAGGGCAGCAGCACATCGATTCGAGACCGGTCGAAATACGAACATTTGTTTGAGGAAGTAACTTAAATGTCTGCAAAGCCATTAAATCGTACAAGAAGAAGAAGAAGAAGAAGAAGAAGAAATATCTGCAAAAATGCCCAGATGATTTACACTACTTGTGTTTTGGTTAAAGACTGTGTTTTGCTGACTGTGAAGAAGACGAAGCCCGTCCCGGATCTGTCTTCACGAGCTGGTCTCGTGTTTCCCGTCAAGCACTTCCAGCAAACGTTCATCGACGGAAAGCTCCCGCGGACAGTCGACGAGGAAGCGGCGGTGTTTCTCACAGCCGTGCTGGAGTTCCTTGTGGCCGAGGTCCTGACTTTGGCGGGGAAAGATGCTGTATTTAATCAGTCAAATAAGATCACATTACATCATCTTCCTGGACTGCAGAACAAAAAGAGATATGCAAAGTTGTTGGAGCTGTCTCTAAAGAAGAAGAGGTAGATGAGGCTATGTAGTTCACTGCACTTTTGTTAACTTCGGACTGAGTGATGCACGAACATTTATTACTGTAATATTATCACTGTACAATTATATTTTGTTATCTTATTTATAATTATGAGATATATTTTGTCTTTTGGGGCTGTGCAATCCTTGAGCAAGAATTTTAAACTTTTATATTTGTTGGAGATAAACATTGTGAAATTGGAACGCATTCGCATATTGGTGTTTTAATGTTAACAAAAGATCTCCATTGCTACGCAAGATTAAAAAAATAAAAATAAAAAAATAAAAAAATAAAATATATATATATATGCACACTTTAATCACAAATCAGGTTTCCAGCAAAAGTACAACATTCAACATTTTCTTTATCAATCACTTTCTTTATCTCGTTTGCAATATTAGCCTATACTGTCCAGTGTTTTAACCTCTTCTGTGGCTGCTGGTCTGG
>NW_015539915.1:1411311-1412109 GCF_001515605.1 Sinocyclocheilus anshuiensis
ATTATTATTATTATTATTATTATAGTGAATAGGTCAGTATAACTAACAAGCTATCCTAAGAGCAAGTTAGAATAAATTAACTACACGTTTACAGTTAGATACTGTATTTTTATGAGTATCCCAAATATAATTTATTCCCACTCCATAAAAATGACTTAAGTTGCCAAGTTACATTAAAAAGGTAGGCTACACTATTGTATCAAAAATATATACTTTTTGCCATTATTGTATCCTTTATTTTACTTGACATACAGTTAATCTGTTTTGTAGTTTGTGTTTCAGAATGCTCCTGTCCAAATTCAGGATCCTTAAAATAATGTAAGAAGACTAAATTGACTGAAATTAGTTTTAGTTCACAAAGGTAAAGCACAAAGTAAGGGATTTAAGATATTTTCAAATATAAAATGTTTTAAAAAGTCAGTGATTTGAAAAGTGAACATGAACCAGATGCTAGGTGCTGATAGTTACAACAGGTGGCGCTAGTACTACACCACAGTGAAAAGTAACTGTGGGAGTTGTACTGTGTTTGGAATAGCATATTCCTTATATTACTCTCACTGTAGCATGTATACTGCAAGCAATGTAATTATCTTTTCTAGTGTGATGGAAGAGATGTTTAAAAACCAGCATTTTTTTTTTTTTTCTGCATTACAACATTTTTACATAAAATTGCATTAAAAATATTTCCAACTCAACATTGTTTGCTGAATTGCACATGCATCATGATGCGGTCACCTGACAATTACACACACACACACACATACATATATATATATATATATAATTTATAATTCTACT
>NW_015539915.1:1412429-1434474 GCF_001515605.1 Sinocyclocheilus anshuiensis
AAAAATATATACTTTTTACCATTATTGTATCCTTTATTTTACTTGACATACAGTTAATCTGTTTTGTAGTTTGTTTCAGAATGCTCCTGTCCAAATTCAGGATCCTTAAAATAATGTAAGAAGACTAAATTGACTGTAATTAGTTTGTTCACAAAGGTATACACCACATAGTGAAAAGTAACTGGGAGTTGTACTGTGTTTGGAATAGCATATTCCTTATATTACTCTCACTGTAGCATGTATACTGCAAGCAATGTAATTATCTTTTCTAGTGTGATGGAAGAGATGTTTAAAAACCAGCATTTTTTATTTTTTTTTGCATTACAACATTTTTACATAAAATTGCATTAAAAATATTTCCAACTCAACATTGTTTGCTGAATTGCACATGCATCATGATGCGGTCACCTGACAATTACACACACACACACACATACATATATATATATATATATAATTTATAATTCTACTTTCACAATATTATTTTTTGTCCCAGTTGTCTATAATTGTATAAATACTAGCCATTCAGACTAAACTTACTTTCTTCTGCTGCTTTCAAATAACAGCTTACAACAATATCACCCTGTTATGAGAGAGAGAAAAAAAAGCAGACAAGGTCAGACTACAAAACCACTGATGTTCAGAAGAATTTCTCTGGAAATCTAATGTTTAGCCAAAAGTCTGAGTTAACTTTGAATTCTTCTTTTGTCACCACCAATGATAACATTGTGGTTTACTCCTACCCATAAACAGCCCCCATTCCATGGGATTTATAATGAGGGAATTCAAACATGACCTAAAGGGAATGACAGAAATGTTTAGAAGGCAATATGGAAAGACGTTACTACTTGGTGTTCTGCAAAAAGAGAGAGGGACTCCTCCCCTGGTTCACTCTCGATGAATTCTCTCCCAATCCAGCCTACACGTGCCGAGTGCCACGTAGGCCAGTGTGGATGTGCACAATACCAGTTAAGGATTCGCTCCTTGCCTCTGAGTAATGGAAACCTGCTGTTTTTTCAGGGGAAATCGTCTGAAACGAGCTGTGCCGAGTTACTAGTTTATTTTGATACTATATAAGTTAATTTACAATTTAGGTTGCTTAAAAATGTCAGGCAGTGTAATGTTAGATAGGCAATTAAAAAAAGTAAATCATAAAATAAAATAAAAAATGAATAGGCCTATAAAAGCTGTATTTGTATTTTTTCATAAGTTGAGTTCATGAAGTCCATTCAAGTGCCATTTCCCAAATACAGAACATTCCCCTAACGTTAGTATTTGGTTCTCATTTGGTTATTTTTGGGAACCAATTAATGACGTTCAGTAGGCTAACTATAAAATAACATTCTTAGAACATTCTGGAAACAAAAAACAACATTGTCAACATTAAGGTCTCCCCTTTTCCTCTGAAGTTCAGGAAAGCTATTAATGTTTTTTTTATGTTGCTTCTGTAGGTTTTAAAAGTGCGGTCACGTTTACCGCTGCTCTGCGAAATTTCGCAGGCAAAATCCAGTCAGTTTCAATCAGAAGCCGCACTATTTGGAGTTTCGCTCGAGCGTGAAAACGCTCTCCATGCAGATTTCGCTCCTGTTCCAGTTGGACACGCGAATTCGCCAGTTTGACCAATAGAAAGTGACTTCAGTGTGAGCGGTGCTTCATGCAATGATAATGAGCCATTTGATATTTTCGTCTACGAAACCCGACGCGCTCGAATTATATGTCTGACTGATGATTCATCGCAGCTTTACCTCATTTCCTTTTGACTACCACTTTTAGGCAGAGCCGATAGTCTAGGATCGGCACTGCTTTTAGGCCGTCTGTGTTTTCAGCAGACGACTTTTACTGCATTGCCTATCAACTGAAGAGAAAGCAAGCAACGTGGACAGAGGAACTAGGTTAATTACTTTCATATGTGGTTCTACTGCCTGAGGAAAGCTGCCAGAGAAGAGGGAAGCCCGGCGCTGAACGTACCGGGTGATGTACGAAAAACAACGTCCCAGTACTAGCCTACAGCTGGTTCTGTTCATGTGGCTCTCAGACGACGAGCACAGAGTGTTTTCTATTTTTCTTTCACGCAGACAGACTGCAGTTGACATGTCAGACAGCTACACTGGAATGCAAGACTTTATTAAAACGTTTGAATCTGGCCTTGTGGAATATGAGCAGATAATCGGAGCCTGCGCTTCATTCTCTGAATACCCCATCTGAGTCCTTGTGAAGAAAAACACTTTTATTTCTCTCTTTGAATGCGCCAGCAGGTCGTGGAGGAGGATAGAAATTTATGGTTTTATTTTATAATGCGTTGCCATTTCAAAGTGTTGTTGCAATGTACTTTACATTCATGTTATTCTTGTCATCGCCTACTACTCTTGAGCCAACTGCAACGTTTTCACATTGTTAAAAATGTTAATCTGAGACTCACATATCTCCAAGAAAGTTTGGGCTGACGTCCATTTTTGTGCAAAATTAGCCCCGCTGGCATGCTTCAGCATTACGCAGGCGGTTCAGGGAGGTCATGTAATGTTCGTATGGCCCATTTTGAGTTTAAAGTCTTGTGTGGGTGTCACTGATCTCATGATCAGTAGAATTAATCAAAGCTTTAACTGATACAGTTCTTAACACTTCACTGATTGATGGGTACTTTGATGACACAACTGGAGAACATATTGCATGGCAAAGCTTTAACACATAACATGCTGCAGACTAAAAAACAGATTTCCCGGATGCTGATTGGTTGATGCAGCATTCCAGCTGTAACATGAATCACCTGTTCAGCTAGTACATAACTGTAGCTTGCATGTCAGTCGCTATATTTTATAGCGGAAATCAGTTTGTGCAATATATATATATATATATATATATATTAAATATTATATATTTAAAATCCCGTTCCAGTAATATTTTTTAAAAAATAAAAAGGCACCCCTCCCCCATTTCTTATCACATACAAAACTATGTACAGCTGATAAAAACATCACAATAATCCACACCACTCCAGTCCATGCTTGTGAAGCGAAAATATGCATGTTTGTAAGAAACAAATCCATCAATATATATATATATATTTTAACTTTAAATAATCACTGCTGGCCAAAATAAGTCCATAATCCATAATAACAGTTCCTCGACTGAAAAAGTCCATCCCCTGTTGTCCTCTCACAAAATCCATCAATATATGTGACCCTGGACCACAAAACCAGTCTTAAGTCGCTGGGGCATATTTGTAGCAATAGCCAAAAATACATTGTATGGGTCAAAATGATCGATTTTTCTTTTATGCCAAAAATCATTAGGATAAGTAAAGATCACGTTCCGTGAAGATATTTAGTAAATTTCATACCGTAAATATATCAAAACTTAATTTTTGATTAGTAATATGCATTGCTAAGAACTTCATTTGGATTTTCTCGGTATTTTGATTTTTTTACACCCTCAGATTCCAGATTTCTCAGTATTTTGAATTTTAAAATAGTTGTATCTCGGCCAAATATTGTCCTATCCTAACATACCATACATCAATGGAAAGCTTATTTATTCAGGCAAGTTGTTCTAAATAAATTCAACTTGCTGCAATTAGTATGTCTGCAAAGAAAAGAAGAATACCATCCTATTGTTAAGTGAAAATGTGCCCTCTAGTGTCCGCAACAGAGTTTGCATAATTTCATTGCACTCGTGGATGATGAATATAGAATGGCTCATCTAAAAGAGATTCATTTTACATTGACAAAGATAATATGTAGTCTATGGGTTCAGAGCGAAGGCCACAATGAAATGTCATCCATGTCATTTATGACACACGTTCAGCGAAGCCTTAAATTTAAAGGATATTTTCTGTTGGTGCGCTGAAAAGAGAGGGAAAAAAGACTTTGGAAACCTCTCCATCTAGTCGTGCAATGTTGGCCCTTGCGGGTTGTCACTGGGCATGAGTGCTTTAAGAGGCTAGACACAGAATTTGGAGACCATTGATTACGTTTTTCTAAATAGCAATTATGGTTCCTTTGCAAGCCATAGGATGCATCGCTCATGGGAAAGTATAAGGCAGTAGTTTGATTAGATGAGAGTACGTAACAGTTAAGGGAAAGAGTGGAAGGAGGCATCTACGTTAAGGTCTGGGTGGCCCAGGTGAGTTTATGATTGAATGTTATAAACAGTGCATCATGTGACGAATGTAGAACAGTTTCCAACAAGACATGGAGCTCCTAAGCACATGTGATGGTTAATGTAGCACCTCGTAAAGCTGTGAAGGCCCCACACATGACTTTGCTTTCAGAAAGAGCTACAGCATAATAAAGGATTTAGTGAAAGTTATAGGAGGAAAATAAAAAACGGATTTCGTTTTATGAGCAACAACTTCCTGAACAGACAATGTAGTGTAAATCAGTTTTGCTTACTTTGCAGTCCTCATTCTATGAGAACATTGATATATGGAGACATTTTGCCAAGTTTTTTTTTTTTAAGTGCCTCTTAAAGGTTCATCAAAACTCAGATTTGTGACAGCACAACATGTTGGGAAATGCTGATCCAAAAACCATTATCTTTCATTCATTTCATCAAGATCTTTAGTTTTGTTAATAATATTTTGAAGAAAACGCAATGATCTGAAACTTTTTTATAGTATCTGTATTTATTATAAAAATAATATTTATACAAAAATAAAGATTTTATATAACATTTTTAAAAATGTAAAAAAGTCACAAACTGTATGTTTGGTTTCTTTCTATTTATTTATTTATAAATATGTTGAAAAATAATGATTAAAATATGCATTCAAGGAACAATAAAGCAGTTTAGTAGCCTACGTTTTATTTGATGGTTACACTTGTTTTTTTGTTTTTTTTTTGAGAATACATGGCACATGCATTTTATACTAGTTTCCTTTTTATCTTTCTTTATTATTAATGTATGTGTATGCATATGGGAACGCATCGCACTGAGGAAAATGTCAACAAACATTTTTGCACTGATGTAAAGTAGGCCACGATGACAGCAGTTTTAAGTCATTTTTTTTACAAATTCTTTACATATTTATTTTCAACATGTTAAATAACACGTTTTACAGTTTCATAAGAACGGGGCTTTTCCGTTACCGGAGCTTGTATAACAAGAAACTTTTTAAAAAATCAGCTCCTCCTCCCTGTCGCTTGCGCATCAGTTAGTCCAAGTGCAGAGCAATAGGAGGTCGCACTGAGATCTCACCTTTCCGTTATGTAAGTCTCACTTGATTTAATTTAATCTATTAGGCTATTTTTTTAATTTACAAGCAAGCTTTATGAAAGAGCACAACTTAGCCCAATTTTATTGTTTCCCCAATTCAGTTACTGGAACGTCGGCAAGCAGAACTGGAGAAGCCAATTTAACATAAAAAATGAGTACGAGTTTAATTGACACCTTAATTTACGCATTTGCGCATGTGTGTTTATTAAGTTGCATTGTACAAACTGGTCTTTCTCAGCGTCAGGGCAACAGTGGAGCGGCAGCTCTCAGACAAACCATACAATGGCAGCACAACGGCAAACTCTTTAGTATATTAAGTCAAGGCTCGGAATATCAGCCACCGTTAAAACGAGACGGAAACAAAGAGCAGACGCAAGCCAGGCCGATAGCCATCGTCCGCAACGATGATGCAGCTACGAGAACCGACGGCTCAGCAGCTGCTGCTTCTTCTTCTTCGCGAGCCTCCCAGAGCCGCTCCGCGCGCTTGCAGACAGGTATCGGCGCGCGCTGGTTATCAGGTGGAACGCGCGCCAGAGGATCACGCGGCCGCAGGAATCAGACGGAGCAGCTGCAAACATCAGTCAACGGCACCGACAGACCCGCGCTGGACGATGAAAGGATGGTTGGAGATGATCCTTACAACCCATACAAGTCTACTGACCCGGACAACCCGTTTTATAACTATTATGACACGTATGAGAGACCGCGTCCTGCACCGCGCCCGGGATATGGCACAAGATACTTCCAGTATGGTTAGGACCGACTCTATCTATCTATCTATCTATCTATCTATCTATCTATCTGTCTGTCTGTGTGTCTGTCTGTCTGTCTGTGTCTTTCTTTACTTTCTGCTATTTTAGCATCATGCTTATTCATACGTTATATTTTTGGTGGGCAACTTTCCACATAAACAAATAAAAATACTATTAATTTGATCTTTGATTATTACGTTGCATAATAGGCTACTCTGGATTAAAAATGATTTGCAATGTTGTGTTGGAAATCAACAGTTCGAATGTCTACTTTTGGTCAATCTCATCCAGTCGCAAAATGCATAATCTGTCCACCATTTATGAAACTATACCATTCAAGCTATATGAAGAAATGTAAAGTTTAAAAAAAGTGTTTAAAATATTCGGCACCTATTTAAAAAAAAAAAAAAGAGCATGACGCCATGGGATCCTCCTCTTGTATTTTAATTACATGTGTTTAATTTAATTGAAACTCTTGGGTTAAAATAATGGCATCCTTGCAGAAAAAAAAGCAGGCTAAGGTGGTTTGCTTGTCGGGGTGGTCTGATGGTTCTTCGAGGGGTTTTGAGAACTTGGCAGGTGGTCAGGCTAGTTTAAGCTGTTTTAAAATAACTATCTTGTATTTTTATTTGAATTCTGTACATTTTCTTGTATCTTTTAATAAAACATTTCAGTGTTTCATAGGTTTGCCTGATCTTGTTGGAGACCCATACTACATCCAAGCGTCCGCCTACGTGCAGAGAGTTCCAATGTACAATCTCAGATGCGCCGCTGAGGAAAACTGCTTGGCGAGGTATTATTGCTGATATAAAACAGAAGAACGTAATCAAGATTTTCGGTACAGTGCTGCACCTAGAGAGAGTTAGCGAGCTCGCATTCCTCCAAGTGTAACAGATGAGTCATGAGAACCTATTTAAAACCCATGTGGTAGGAACATCCTATAACTCAAACCAGCTCTGTGAGAGGGGAACGAATTAAACGAAAAGTCCTGCCACGTTGGGAAGTTAGAAACTCTACAAACAGATTTCACATAAAGCTGTTTACATGGAAAAATGATCACATGCATGACTGCGAAACACATTACTGGGGCACGCAGAAAATAGTCCAGTAGTTACTTTGGAAACATGCATCTGTAGTTGTTCCATGTGCACTTGAAATGTGGCCACGGGGCCAAGATACACATTCTGAAAGCTGTTAGGACAATATGAGAAACTTAAGGAATGTCTGATATTTTGTAACCGTTGGGCTGTTTTTGTCGAGCAGCACTGCATACAGATCCAGCGTGAGAGACTACGACACGCGTATGTTGCTGAGATTCCCGCAGCGAGTCAAGAACCAAGGAACCTCCGACTTCCTTCCCAGCAGGCCACGCTACACCTGGGAATGGCACAGCTGCCATCAGTAAGTCCGAATCTGACAGGTCCAACCATTTCTGCAGTTGCATGTTTAGTAATGCATCACAGACCACTTTTGAGAACTCTAAAGGGAGCAGATATGATGCAATGAACTGAATTCCTTAGGCAAAAGTAAGATTGTGAAGCTTTATCATGGTTTGAGTGTTGTATCTGACTGATATCTGAATCTAGTGCTGGTGGTGCTGTTTTTACAGGGGAAAAAGGTCTGTGTTCTTGTCTAAATGAAAACACTTAGAAGAGGCCCACTATTGCTGCTTATACTTCAGTTGACTCAGTAATGGCTCACTGCATAGTTTCGTCCTGAAGTAAGCCGTGTCTCACCACCGACTACGGCATACATTTGGAGAAGCTCCAGTGTATACAATGACTTTAGGTCTTACGCATAAATGAGGCGTAAGGTCTGTGCTGACCTGCATTTATTTGACGTGTCATAATATGAATTTTTCTGGTTGTTATTTATTATTTAGACTGCACAAAATGTTTTTTGTTTTTAAAGCTGGGGCTACTGAATCGTCCATTAAGATAATATGAAGTGATTTTTGGCTATGCTGCGGTTTTTCCACTTGGTTTAAAGGAATATTTCATCCAGAAAATACTTTTTTGAATCATTTACTCAATCCAAACCTGTTTGACTTTCTTTATTCTGTAGAACATAAAAGGAGAATTTTTGAAGAATGTACTGGTCGCTTTTCCCCATATAATTACAATCAATATACACCGGAGCTTTTAAGCTTCAAATGTGATCTCTTTAAGCCATTTGTGTAGCCATGTCTGATTTGTGAATGAATTGTTCTTTTGAGTTGGATCTTTATGATTCAATGAATCAGTTCTAAATAATCCATTTCACAGAAACAAGCTGAAAGATTGTTCACAAATATGCATTATTTCTAGACAAGTCAGACGGCTCTCGTTCAACTCAACTCTGGCAGCAGTGATTCTCAAATTAACAGCTTAAGGGGAAGATCAAATTTCAGTCTGTTTCTTGTTTGGCCTTAGAAGACTTGAAATGTAGCACACAAATTATATAAAATACTTTTATGATGCTTTTATGGTACTTTTGTTACATTTCTAAAGCTCAAAAGTCGCCATTCATTGTAATTGCATGGAAAAAACTGCATGAAAAATTGGTTGAAGTATCCCTTTAACGATTTGACTGTCTCCATTGAGACTATTTGAGGTGAAATAAGCAGAGGTTTGCGTGGTGTAAATTCCTGCTCGCACATCGGCCATGGAGTTCTTTTGGAAAGACTCTGCATGATATTCTTTTCTTCCTGAAGATCTGATATATGTCCCAGTGTTTAGGAAGTTCATCAATCGGATTACAGCGTTGAAAATGAATGGAAGGCATTCTAAATCCTATTAACTAACCCAGCTAGAAATGCGATTCTGCAGAGGCAGGCAAAATTTGAAATGCACCAGTTGGAAGTGATGCATGATGATAATCTGATTTACTTTGCTGTTTCTAGGCACTACCACAGCATGGACGAGTTCAGTCATTACGACCTGCTGGAATCCAGTTCACAGAGAAGAGTAGCAGAGGGACACAAGGCCAGTTTCTGTCTGGAGGACACGTCCTGTGACTACGGCTACTACCGACGATACGCCTGCACCTCCCACACTCAGGTCACTCTCATTTATTATTTATGTGCTTCTATGACTTTGTTCCAAAACGACATAACTTAGGGTGACCATACGTGCCATTTTCCCAGGACGCGTCCTGGCCAGGATTTCTGTATTGCTTAAAATATCTAGGTTTTGGCTTTGTTTGCGTGTGCAGACCGATCGGTGTATGACATCAAAATACCATACAGACGGTTCCTTATGCTTTCAAAATGCTCTCGAGGTACTTTGATGTCAAACACTGATCGATCTGAGCCGCGCTGCTTTTAAGTCGAACACACATCCTATGTACGCGTAATTGCATCGCTTTGACCGTAGATCCCACCTTCTCACACACACCATGATTGTGCCATTATGTACAATGCCTGCATGTTATTGGTCGAACTACTTTTCGATCATTACCTTCAGCAAGCATGAAAACAGGAAAAAACAAAGCCAAAACAAATCCTGGCAAGGACGCGTCCTGGGAAAATGGCACGTATGGTCACCCTAACATAACTGAAATTAAACCTGTGACCGATTTGAAACATTGTATTGCAAAATAGTGCCTTTGATAAAAAACACAAAGAAGACTCAAATCACAATGGATTTCTAAAGCCTTTGAGATTAGCATGTTGCTAAGCTAACAACACTACTCCAGTAGGCCTAAACATAAGAAATACATTAAACTACTAAAATGAAACCTCAAGTGACAGATTTGAAACTTTGTACATTATAACAATAGTGCTTCTCATTGAAAGACTCACTGACTCACTGAAAGACAGAAGACTCAATTCACAATGGATTTCTGAAGATTCTGAAGTTAGCATGTTGCTAAGCTAACAAAATGCGTTACATAAATTAACCATGGTTTTATTATAGTAAAAGTGTGGTAACCATGTTTTTTTTTTTAGCATATTGACTACCATTTGTATAACCACAGTTATACTATAAATTTACTATTAATTTTTAGTTTACTATAAATACCATGGTTAAACTATGGTTAGTGTAGCAAAACCATGATTAATTTGTGGTTACCACCATTTAAGTAACCATGGTTTTTTGGTTTTATTTGTAGTATAATCATAGTTAACTTTTGTAAGGGTACTACTCAAAAAAATATGCAAAAAATTGAATATTGAATGATATTACATATTTACTTAATATTTCTCCTGCAGTGTCCACCATCTTGGATGGATTTACAATGAATTCTGGGATCACCATGTTTGTCGAAAATAAATTCTTGACAAACATGGAATAAAAATATGTAATTATTCAACCCAATCTCATGGCAATTTGTAAATATTTTACGAGGTGACTAAACTGTACGACCTGGCTCGTATGAATTAATATGTTTTGTGAAATATCGTAGCCTATATTTTACGAGGTGGCATAGTCATAGGAATTCGTATGAATGACCACCCCTAAACCTAGCCCTCACAGAAAATGTACAAAAGAGGTCGTATGAATTCATACGAATTAGCCATCTCATAAAATACGTACGAATTGGTCATTATTAATCAGAGATACTGCAAGAAAAAAAGTGACCTTAATGAAACATGTCTGACCGTATACTTACTATGGTCTAGTGATGGTATAATATGTTACTTGAAAAAATACCATGATGCTGTATGATGCTTATACCTTAGTTTTGACATTGTACTTCAAGGTACTGTAACTATTTTACATGTGCATGTGCTAAAAGTATGCTATTGTTGTATTTCCAGGGCCTGACTCCAGGGTGTTACGACACTTACAATGCCGACATCGACTGCCAGTGGATAGATATTACTGATGTGAAACCTGGAAACTACATTCTCAAGGTTTATGGCCTTAATCAAATAATTTATTATTGCATTCAAAAAATTTCCAATATCATGTTCCTGACTTTCAGCCTGTTTGTCTTTTTCTGGTTTAGGTTAGTATAAATCCCAGTTACCAGGTGCCAGAGTCGGACTACAGTAACAATAATGTGCGCTGTGATGTACGTTACACCGGAAACTACGTTTATGTTTCAGGATGTCATATTTCACAGTGAGTAGGCTATACTTCCTTTATTTCATATTGTATACATTATGTTTCGATTGACTAGTTAAACTAAAGACATTAATATGCTATATTTATTTCAGGTATTGAGAATCTACTAAAGGATCCTAAGGAATAGGGAAAGATAATCAGAAAAGAAGTTTGATGATAAAAAACCTGCGACAAAGTGAACAGATGAATGGACACCGATCATGGGCCACTTTCCTGTTTGTGAGAGCCAATAATCAGCAGGGCATTTTAATGTTGACAATGCCGCAGAATATAGAAGCCTGAGGCATAAGTCCAGTTTTACAGTGAATTGCATTATTCAGTTTATTTGTTGTTTTTTTTGCTATGAAATTACTAAGCAAAAAAGAAAAATTAAAAACATAGAGTCCAGGATCATATTGTGCTGGATTCCTCCTATAGAAATTTAGATAAAATGGTGCTTATACTGCCAGAAACCACCACAGTTTGCAGATACCACACATTCCCCAAATCATTCAGCATCATTCTCTCAGACTGATAAATGATAAACATTAAACCTTCAGATATTGATCCACACTGGGGTTTTTACCTAAAACATGCTTTAGTGTGCTAGAGCGATGCTTTAGTTGTGTATTCTAAGTAGATATTTATATACAGATGCTCATATTACTGCAACATGTTTTATATATGAAATGAAAATTACTTGAATAAATAACTTCACACTTCATTAAATGACATTGTCTTGTATTTTAACTTGCCACTCTCACATTGTGATAATTAAATCCATAAATCTTGCTACAAATTCAGAAAATGTTTGCTCAAAGTAAATATTATATGTGCTGTTGTTTTTTTTGTTTTTTTTACAGTTTTGTGTGATTTCTAAAGTATTTTCTAAAAGTAATAAAAAATAAGTAACAATTAAAATTAAATCAAATGTATATATAGATTTACTAATAACATGAGATTAAAGGGGTCATATAATGCTGCTAAAAAGAACATTATTTTGTGTATTTGGTGTAATGAAATGTGTTTATGCGATTTAAGGTTAAAAAAACACATTATTTTCCACATACTGTACATTATTGTTTCTCCTCTATGCCCCGCCTTTCTGAAACGCGTCGATTTTTACAAAGCTCATCTGAAAAAGCGAGGTGTGCTCTGATTGGCCAGCTATTGTCGTGGAACAAACTATGGTCTTCTCAAATTTGTCAATAAAGCTCAAGAAGCAGAGTTCCAGATGTCAAAATAAGACTTTATTGTCACAGCAACAAAGCCGAGATGACGGCCGCCGCATCTGAGTCTTTGTCTGTCAGCTCATCCGTTTTATACCTTTTTCTCTTACCAAAGTTGGTAGTTGCTGTTTTTTTTTAATTTATATCTGGTTTGCCACAATGACTAAATCTTGAGCACTGACTGTCCAAGTCAAGGACATTATGGTGACTAAAACGCACTTGTGCTGATGTCACATCTTAAATGACCTCATGTGCTCAGGTATGCTTATCAGTGGAATTTGCCAGATCAGCCACTTTTACTCCCAAGGCCATTTTTATTAATGGTGGAATTTGGCCAGACCAGCCACCTTCATTCTGCTGCCAATAAGGTGGTCACATGAGACATTCATCAAATCTGTTTACTTGTTCCTGTTAACTTCTGGGAATAACCCAGAGTTCATTGGGTTATTTAAGTTAACTTGGTACAATCCAATGGAAATCACCAGTATTGCCCAATGGATGGGCCCTCAGACTTACATTCTACATTAGGACATCCAGTATTGGAATAACTCAAGCATATTAATCAGTATATTGATTACTTTCATGACCATTCATCATATTTTAAGTAAGATAATACCATATTGAGTAAATAGCATAATATATAATAGAATGACACAATACTATCCAGTGCGTTGTGATTGGCCGAATACCTCAAGCGTGTGACGGAAATGTTACGCCCTGTTTTTATACAGTCTATGGTTACGCCCCTTACCATACTGTGATGCAGTGTCCCGGCCGGAGCGACGAGACAAAAACATTAAAACCCATTATAAACGAGGCATTTGTTGCATCCAGTGGGGACATAATAACGGATTATAATGACTTATACTGTGTTTTTACGCGTTGCGTTGCATCGCGCCACGTAAACATAAAACGGGCATGTTAGAACGAGCCGTTTTAGGTAGGCGTGGCTGACTCTGAACTTTTATAAAGAATATCTCTTTGGATTTGAGACTTTAGTCTTTGCAACTTTACAGATCTTCTTTATGCACCAAGAGCTTGTAACACTCCAAAGAGAGGCATCATATGACCCCTTTAAATAACTGAAACAACAACAAAAATATTTTAGACTAAATTAGGAGGTCATTTTGATCATTAATTGGGTATCTTTATTGGTAACCTGGCTGATTTTACAATTTATATATAAAACAAGTTTTTTTTTTTATTACAAAAATTATATGAGTTATTGAAACTGCAATCAGATAACTTGAAACCCCATTTATTATAGCATGAACAGCAGCAGTCTTTACTCATTTAAAGGAATAGTTCTGAAAATGCATTCACCCGAATACCCTCTAAGATGTAGATGAATTTGTTTCTTAATGGGAACAGATTTGGAGAAATTTAGCATAATATCAGTTGCTCACCAATGATCCTCTGCAGTGTCACTCCTATTTTGGCCAGAAGCAACAGTTTGAAGTTAAAATGTATTAATGGTGGGTTTGTTTCTTACAAACGCGCAACTTTTAGCTTCATAAGACGTTAATTAATGGACTGGCGTTGTGTGGTTTACTTGTGGATTGCTGTGATGTTTTTATCAGCTGTTTGGACTCTCATTCTGACAGCACCCATTCACTGCAGAGGATCCATTGTTGAGCAAGTGATGTAATGCTACATTTCTCCAAATCTGTTCTGATTAACAAACAACCTCATCTACATCTTGGCAGGCATGAGGGTGACTAAATTTCCAGCAAATGTTTATTTTTTGGGTGCCGGGCTGATGATGCATTTCCCTGTCAGAAGCACAGGTGGCAGCATTGCATCTGCAGACTCCTGCGTGCGATGGAGAAGAAGCGCGTGGAATATTTTCAATTCTTCCCATGTCAGGCGCCCAGTGAACTTGACAACCATTAAAATTACAGTGCAGGACCAGCCAAAAATCTCGTAGAGTTATTTGACCTATTGTTCCACATAATAACGGATATATCTTGCCGGATCATGCATCCTATAGAAGTGTCAATCCCGTCTTTTCGGTCGGAGGGCAGTAACGTTGAGAAGGGCTACACGGTGAGTTAAAACGCTGTTATCAGATCGAGCCAGCGGGCGTAAACACGCTTTCATTCAAATGTACGACAGCAAACATTACGCTTCACCTCAGTCAATAACGATACATTTTTTTTAAGGCGTAGACGTTTTGGCAGTGTCTCAAAACCTAGTGAACTGACTACTTCGAGCATGTTGAGGCGCGTTTGAACTGCATTGTAACTCTCCAACCCCGCCTATGATGCTCTAAATGATGTCTGGGTTTTGATATAGTATATATTTAAAGTGAATTCGTTGTGATACATAAGAGCCATTCCCGTTCACCGCATTAAATGTAAAAGAAATAATGGAAGCGCACTTTTTCTCACCAGGTTTTTAAGATCGAGGTGCTCATGTGTGGTAGACAGCATACTGTCGAGAAACGATACAGTGAGTTTCACGCTCTACATAAAATGGTAAGCATGCATACATTGGTTATTATGGTATAATGCGTTTTCTGCTAAATCTAGAGTGAGTATCTAGGGCTCAACCACAGACATTTTATTTTTAGCCACACACATTTGTATGTGTCAGAAAGCTTTCCGGTGACACTTTATGAGAAGGTTATATATATTAACAGCTAATATGAACTATTTATAAACAGTAATCAAAGCATTTATTCATCTTATGTTATAACTCCGCTATAAGTTGCTTTGGATAAAAACGTATACTAAATGCATAAATACAATGAATGCTTTTTGTATATTTTAATGCATTAACAATAGTTAATGTATCAGTAACAACTTGTATTAACAACGAGCATCTGTGTATTTATAGTTTGCATGAAATGCAAATTCACCCCATATGTTTTCTGTTTGCATTTTATTTATCTTACTTTTGAATGATTCATTCAGTTAAAATAAACGGACTTACATTTTTATATATTTAATAAATAAATCAAAAATATATACGTTTTTATTTGCAGAACATAAAATCACATAAATGAACAGGGAAATCACAATCATACCTCAAATATCAAAGAATTACATAGGGAAAAAACACATTAAAACAAAAATCTGCATAGGAGAAAAGCATATCATCAAAATTTAGACACATCTTTAAATAAACTCTCTTAAAGATGTGTAAGTCTGAGGGATGTAATTAAAGAACTTAATTCACGTTCATGTTACAATTAAAGAATAAACAGTCAGGTGTTTCTTCTAATACCCTGCAGAAACACAGCATGTCTTATCAATGGCACAATATTTAGAAATGGAGGAATTTATAGGATAAATTTGACTAAAGATTCTAAAATGTACTTCCTTATTCCTTATTATTAGATATACAAAACTTGTCACAATATGGAAGAAAAGATCTGCCATTACTTCAGTTTCCAATTGCTATATTTAATATTTGTCTCTATTTATTATTTTAATGTATGTATAAATTAACATGAACATAAATTATATATATATATATATATATATATATATTTTCTAAATTATAGCCTAAATTATATGCTATAAAGATGTTTGTTCATTGTTAATTCATAAAACTAAAGACATTAAATGCATTACCTAATCGTTTTTGTCCTGAAACATTCTCACAGTGGCCCCGGGGTCATTCCAAAGGAGTGCTAATATACATAATTACTGTTTATATTTCACAGAGGAATTCTGGAATGTGAGCAACAGCGTGTTGATTGCAAGTTTTCAGCTTAAAATCAGCACAGCTGTATTCATTTTTACTCTGTGTTTACTGTATGTGCTCAGAAAGAATACTGCTGTTGACTGTTTATTGTGTGCTGCTACAGTACATCATATATGATTGTGTACATTGAGGAAAGTGGGTATCTGAAGTCAGTGTCAGATGAAGCAGACATTTACGCAATTTACAGTTTTTGGAAAATGCAGAAATTCCACGAAAGAACGTGTCTGCCCTTGTGTGTAAATACTTGAGACGGTTTCTGGCCAGTTTGTAACATGTTTTTCTCCTATCATCTATTTTTTCTAGCTTAAAAAGATCATTAAACCTCCAGAAATCCCTTCGAAGCATGTGAGGAACTGGGTGCCGAAGGTTCTTGAGCAGAGGAGACAAGGACTCGAGCTCTACCTCCAGGTATTGACCGAATTGATGCTCAACAAATGAAATCACATGATGAACAACAGTGCTTTCCTGTTTTCTGGAATAACCATTTGATTTTCTTTGTGTGGGAGTGTAGACTATAATCATGGAAAATGAGGTTCTTCCAAAGATATTCTTGGATTTCCTCAATATCCGCCATTTCCCGTCACTGCCGAAAACTGAGAGTTGTGGGTAAGGCTTTATAGTGTGTCATTTTGTCTGAAGTAAAGGCCTTAGAAAGCAGACTTTTGTACAAACAAAGACATTTCAATATAGTAATTCCAAAAAGATCATTGTACAGTGTACGTGTGTGTTAAAGTGATTCTTTTTCTGTTTAGGTCATTTGAAACTGAATCAGAGGAATCAAGGTATGTTGGCTGCTTATTACAGTATTACATCTGAAAGAAGCACTGCACATCAACAGGGTTTTCTGTAAAAACCAAACCATTTCAGAGCCATTTTGATGTCAAGTGCTCTTATAAAAGCGTTTTTGAGAAGTTATTGCGCTAGCTGGGAAATGACACCAGCCGCGTGATAAATTTCACAGTCAGCTTTGTGTTTTATCACTGTCATCACAAACTCAACTAGTTTGTGAGTCATTGTGTTCTCTCTCTGACCTTTCCTCTCCAAACCCTGCAGTAAACTGACACATCAACCAGCACTTCTCTTCCTGAGGGATCCCTATCTGCTGCCTACCACCAACGGTACATGACTGTCCTTCATATTTCCTTTCTTTCCTTTGATTTTTTTTTAAGGTGGAGAAGAATTCATATGCATTCATGTTTTCTTCACTCCTGTTCATGGGTGACTGATAAATACAAATATTTTTGAAGAAAACAATAGTTTTGCTACACAGATCTAAAAATGAATATAGATGCTAAATATAGTTCACAATACCTAATGCATTAAGCATCATGAACTAACAGTAAAACAAACACAAATGTGCATATGTGTGTTTGTGTTTATAATGAGTGTTACTTATAGATTCATATATATATATGTGACCCTGGAACACAAAACCAGTTATAAGGGTCAGTTTTTCGAAATTGAGATTTATACATCATATGAAAGCTGAATAAATAAGCTTTACATTGATGTATGGTTTGTTAGGATAGGAGGACAATATTTGGCTGAGATACAACTATTTGAAAATCTGGAATCTGAGGGTGCAAAAAAATCTAAATACTGAGAAAATTGCCTTTAAAGTTGTCCAAATGAAATTCTTAGCAATGCATATTACTAATCAAAAATTAAGTTTTGATATATTCACAGTAGGAAATTTACAAAATATCTTCATTGAACATGATCTTTACTTAATATCCCAATAATTTTTGGCATAAAAGAAAAATCGATAATTTTGACCCATACAATGTATTTTTGGCTATTGCTACAAATATACCCCAGCGACTTAAGACTGGTTTTGTGCTCCAGGGTCACATATGTTCTGCAGTTTAGAAGTTTTTTGAAAAAAAGTCTTTTATGTTCAACAAGGCTGCATTTATCTGATAAATACAGTAAAACCAGTAATATTGTGAAATATTATTAGTTTAAAATTAAAATGTAATTTATTCCTGTGATGGAAAAGCTGAATTTTCAGCATCATTACTCCAGTCTTCAGTGTCACATGATCCTTCAGAAATCATTCTAATAAGATTCATCTGATAAAAACACTTTTTTATTTTTATTATCAGTGTTTAGTCATGCTGTTTCGTAAACCATGATTTTATTTTTTTCAAAAGAACAGCATTTAATTTTTAATGTATATTTTAATGTTCAATTTAATGCATCCTTGCACAATTTAAGTATTCATTTCTTTAGCCAAATTTAAAATGAACAAAAAAATATATATATTTGTAAATCAAGCTAACTTAAACACAGGAATTATTCGTATGAATCAGTCACACAACTCCCATCCTCGCTGAACTGACTCACATGACTCATTCGCTCACTGAATCACATGTTATTATATCTGAATTGAACTGAGCTGAGAACTTAAATCAGTCTAATTACTGCTGATTTGTTTTTGTGTAATAGAAGTTTCTTGTCTTGTTGTAATAAGTAGTATTTTGCCAAAAGACATGCTGCAAAAACAAAATCCTGTAATAAACTCTGCATGTGCACATGTATTGTTTTACAAATACATTTAATGAATGTTTCTCAATTGTTTGCAGATACGTTTTCTAATATGGTTATTGAAGGTGTGATACGTGGAATATTTTACCCAGACTTCCAGCCGAGGTAGATCTCAGCACTATGGACGACGTCACATCAAGTTCTCGGATAAAAAGGGATTCATATTACCAACACTAAATCACGCAGCACCAGTTTAACAGACTCACTCATTACAGCCTGTAAAAAGACTATAGTTTGGCATCAGCACTCCATGAGATTCTGGTTGGTTTTTGTGTTCTGTATTTGCACGAATTGAGATTTTAGTTTTACACAAAGTAACCATTCATATCGACTGTCAAATCAATAGGGTTGGGTACCGAACTCGGTACTTTTAAGGGTACCAACCTAATTGCGTCGGTACTACTAAGTACCGATTCATGTTAAATCAATCGGTGCCAAATTTCGGTACCTGAGAACGCATCTGGGCGCGAGAGACCCTGTGACGTGATGTCACCCCTGCAACTCGTTCAAACAACACACAGGGCAAGCCGAAATGTTCTGAAGTGTGGTTACATTTCTAGGGCCATATGGTTTCTGCAAAATGCGGACAGGATCGCGGAGTCCATTCATAAAAACGTAATTTACTCTATAGCGCGGAATGCCACGGAATTCGTCAATTTTGGACGAATAAATCAAAAGTAGGTCTGCCACTTAATTCGAATCGCGATATGAACAAGTGTCTGTGAATATTAAAATGCAAAAAGACGGTTTAAATATGAATCCTGCATGTTCCGCTTGCCTCTGTATGTATGAATGGCGGAAACGAGGTTTTGTTTACTACACAAATACTGAAGCACGCGTGACGCTCGCGGTGATTTCCAGCCTCTGCGTCTCACTATATGACGGCATGAACACAAACACTTAATCTCCAGAGCTGCTGTGAGTCACTTCACGAAAATGTTACCGTTTAATTTGAGAACACTAGCATCATCATAGTGTATACACACAGAAACTTCATGCCAACCTGTCAAAATAAAAGTACGGTTTAACATGTAACAGAAATATATTACTCTTGTATTACTTTTGTACAGTATAATGTACATCTTTAAATATTAAATTTTCTATCAAATTTAAATAAAACAATTAAATTATAAAAATAAATAGTACAACCAAATTAATCACTTAATTGTAGAAAAAAATAATACAATTATTAGCCTAAAAAATGTTTTAAAGGAATATTCACAATTTTTCTTCCATGTAATAATTTCAACAGTAAACCTCAGTTTGAAAAATAAAAGGGTTTAATTTTCATTTGATTTAAAATAAATGTTTAATGCCTTCATTTGATTTTCAGAAAAATTAAAACAAGAATTTCTGGTGGAAAAAAAGAAAGAAAGAAAGAAAGAAAAATTTGTAGGGCCCTATTGTTCAAAATGTTGAAATAGAGATTTTTGGACGTATTTTTTCACTGAAATAAATGTTTTTGTAATTACCGAGTAAAGTACCGAAAAAAGGTACCGTTGGGTACCGACACCGAAATTCAGGTACCGATTAAAATGTGAACGGTACCCAACCCTACAAATCAAGGTCTCATTTAATATCAGAAGTACCTCCGCATATATTTGCACATCTCTCCTCGTGTCATATATGAGGTCAGAAGGATGTCTGATCCACTGACTGTGTGTTTCTCCAAGTGAGGCGAAATAAGGAAATTGTTGGAAGAGCCTTGAACCTTTTCATTATGTACCGAATTATTGTATGAACGTTATTGTGTTTCTTTGTTTTTGATGTGGCAATTATCGATTACCTGCCTTGGCTTATAATTAGCAAAAAGGGAAGTACTGAATGAACCAAACCGGTGTAAAGCCAGTCTAAATGTCTTGTATCATGTTACAGCCCAAAACTGTGAAAAAGAGCTGTTGTTAAAAGTACAAAACTTGGCGTTCTCCATTGCTAACCTGCAGCTATGTAAACCATTTTCAGTGAATTCTCTTCTTTGAAAATGCAGTTTAGTCTGGACTAATATTGGTCTAATATTTTTAGGAACTTCACTGTGTAGTAAGAGTGCATGAACACTAGTTTTTCACTACTGTTGGAAGTAGTAACGGAGAAGATAATGCAGTTTGAGAAGTTTAGCCTGTCTAAATGTTATAAAGCTGATGGTCAAACTGAAACAGGATTTATGTACCATTTCAAGCAGTTCTAGATTTTAATTCTGCGTATGGACAATGTGCCATTCCATTATGTGTGTTTTATTGTGACACTTTAACAACGGTGAAAAGATCAGTTGTAACTAGATATAATTTTAAACCTGACAGCAATAAAACATCACATTTATTCACTAATTACATACGTTGTCACCTTTCAATCGCATTATAATGACACGTTGCGGTAGTGTTGCACTTTGTTTATTCAAAAATGGACACATACAGACAAATCCCATCTGAACAGCTTTCCTGCTTTCATAATCCCAAAATCATAGTGCGCATGTAAAAGCTGTGAGAAGGTTTATGTTGCATAAAACCCAGGCATTTAATAACGCAGCATTTTGCATAATGAAACTTATGCATTAAAGACAATTCGGTACCTGTCCATGTTTGGCACATCTTACAGCCAGGATTTGTCCAATTGAAAGATGATTTGAAAATTGTTTCTAACGGCATTTGATTTAAAGTATGCATAAATCCTGTAATGAGACAATACATGGCAGGATACCTTAAGCACTAAAGGGTGAATTGTAGGATAAACGCTTTGGTTTTATATATATATAAAAAAAAAAAAAAAGGTAGGCTTCAAACATAATCACAAACATTGTTTAGCGTTTTAATACTGAACAAAATGACAGTAAATGAATAGCTTTTACACTAGCAAATACTCTACTCTCAAATAATGAAGAGAACCAAGTAAATTTAGTGTTTTTACTAAAATTTCAGTAACCACGGGAAAGAAAAAATAAGACTCGAGAATGGCAGCTTATTTCTTCCACAGACTTTTTATTTAAAAAAAATTTCTCGCATTTATGAGCAATTGTTTTTTTTTTTTACTGAATATTTAGACATGCAGAATTCTAGGGAAAAAAAGGTCAGAATTGTGAGTTATACATTTGCAACTCTCAAATAAGTCTGAATAGTGAGAATACAGTCACAATTACCTTTTTTATTCCGTGGGAGAAATAAGCTTCCGTAGTTAAAGGAATAGTTTACCCAAAAATTCTACATTTGAAATATAAATCCTCATTTTACCTTCATGTTGTTCCAAAGCTGTATGACATAGGTGGAACACAAAAGTAGAAATTTTAAAGAATGTTCCCACTGCTTTTTTCCCTACAATGGAAGTTCACTTAAGAACAGAAACAAGTACCATAAAATAGTCTTTACAACTACAATATAAAACACTACAGTATAAAATCTTAAAATCCAACAGTCATACAGGTTTAGAACAACATGAGGGAGTGTAAAAGATGACTGATTTTCATTTTTAGTTTCAGTAAATAATAAACAAGGGAAAGAAAATGACCAAACTGTAAACAATAAACTGTTTTTTTTTTTTTTTTCACAAAGGTGGAATGCTCAAAAAAAACTGACCT
>NW_015539915.1:1434584-1443347 GCF_001515605.1 Sinocyclocheilus anshuiensis
TCCCTACAATGGAAGTTCACTTAAGAACAGAAACAAGTACCATAAAATAGTCTTTACAACTACAATATAAAACACTACAGTATAAAATCTTAAAATCCAACAGTCATACAGGTTTAGAACAACATGAGGGAGTGTAAAAGATGACTGATTTTCATTTTTAGTTTCAGTAAATAATAAACAAGGGAAAGAAAATGACCAAACTGTAAACAATAAACTGTTTTTTTTTTTTTTTCACAAAGGTGGAATGCTCCAAAAATACTGACCTATTAAAGCATTTGTTGATTTGCTGCAGGATCACCCAGCAGCTCAGTAACATAGTCTTTTCTCACAGCTCTCCGTGGCCCACCTCATCGTTAAGACGCTCATCCTGATCGTTCTCGGTCTCGGGCTCCTTCATGTTGGCGTAGGCCACTTCTCTTGTCAGTTGCTCTAACGGTGGCAAACCCACGGCCAGGTTACGCAAAGCGATGGCTGTCATCAGGAACCTCAAAAGATGAACCAAAATAACACTGTTCACTTGTACTGTCATGACTGTGTGTATACATGTACTATCTGAGTTAACACCTCAACATACCCTCGTCTAATCGAGTAGTATTTCTTTGAGGCAAATCTCTGGAATCTTTCGACCATAGAAGCTTCTCGTCTCTTTTTGACCTCCTGCATGCGCTTCTGTCGTTTCAGGAAGAGTCGGACTACAGGGTCGATCACGCTGTGGTCCGAGTCCAGGTTGTCAAGGCCGGTGATGAGCGGCTGCAGCTCCAGAGGCAGAGGCTCGGTTTCTACAAACAGCAACAAGTTGTTACAGGGGAGCTCCACACAAAAAATAATGTGGGTTCTTTTACTCGCATTGATGTTCAAGGATGTTTCACTACAAGAGCCAGGAAGAGTTTGAACTAGACAGGTACTGTATATTCACAAGCAAAGCTCCGTTCATATTTTAAATAAAGATGCTGTGGGCTCTTGTTGCCATTTGTTTTGTGGCGTGTCTAAACGGTTTTTACGCTGACTTAATCTAAATTAAATCTGAATTTGGATTAAAAAAACCTACCTGTTCCATTGCGCACTTTCTCCTGAAGTTCAGAAAGCTTTGTGAAGTTCCTCTGCAGCTCCGCTTCAGTAGTATTTACATAGATGTACATGTAACACGAAGGCCCTTCAGACACAGTGTACACCTTATGGTACGCACCAGCTGGAATCTTAATACACAATAATGACATTTATCACATCAATTCAATATAGACACAGCATTAATACTAGTAAGAATTGAAAATGTTACAGCAGAATGAATCAAGAGTTCATTAAAGAGGAACGAATAATTGTACCTGCATCTTTTCACCAGGTTGTAAACTATAGTTCTTCTTCTCGTCCACTATTTCAACATTCACCAGACCCTCCAGGACTTGAACGCTAGTGTTTCCAAGATCCTCACTCACAAAGTTTTCAAGATAAAGGCCTGTGAATGCAACAACAGTAGTAACTGAGCATCTGTGTGGTTAAATTAGATATATCGATCTATAAACACAGACATATACCTGGGAAGTCAGCGATGAAGACCACCTCAGTCTGGTTGTCTAAAGACCCTTCAATCTCCTCAAATTTAGTCCTCCACGGTGAGAGGTCAACGAGCAGCGGCATGAGCCATGAATTGGGCCGGAACGGTGACCAATCAGCCTTTACGAGGTCAACACGTGGGTCAAATATCCTGCAGGACAGAAAGAGAGACATTTTTACCATTAATAAAGTCTTGGATTATCATTTTGTATGAATCGAGGAACATCTAGCAATGTAAACTGAACAGTAGAAGCATTACTAACCTCTGTTGGAAGCGGTCGTTAATGGACACCCAAATGTCAAAGTAGATCTCTGGTTCTGAGATTTTGAAGCGTGGCAGATTTTCACTGAGGCAGGTGGCGTACTGCTTCAACATGTCTCCATGGTCTTTCCATCTCCGGCTCTGAGTGAAAACCTGCACCACATTGAAAAAGATGATAAGCATATTTAAAAGAGCATTATAATGTAGTGGTACAATTTCAATGCGTTTCAGTCGGTGTAGTGCTAAAATAAGGAATATTGTGGGCCAAAACAAGTTAAGCTCTATTGACAGTATCTGTAGTACATTGTTGATTTATCATGAAAAATTAATTTGGAATAACTTTTTCCCATATGCTTCTACTGCAAGTTAATGAAACATTAAACTATGGACATACAATTTTTCATAAACTGAGGTATGTCAAAATTATTACCAATAAAGCTTAATCAGTATTTAACCTGAAAATGTTTGTGTTTATCAAGTGACTCACGCCAGGGTTCAGATATCCCATCTCCCCCGTTACTCCGTCTCTGTAGGTGATCTTAACATGCTGATGTGAGCGAGCGTGAACCATCATGTCCCATGAGTAGCCATACAGTCCATTTGTCCAGTTATTATAGCCCTGTATAGGCAAGAGATTACATTTTTAACATTTGAAATTCTTATATTCTGAATAATAATAATAATAATAAAATGTTACATTGTTACTAAGCTGAATAATGATTAATAATTAAATAACAATAACTAATAAAAATAAAAATGTTACATTAAGTTAAATAATAATTAAATAATAATGATAATAAATAAAACAAAAGTTATGTTAATATTATTGAATTAATTAATCGAAAATAATAATAATTACAAAATGTTACATTACGTTACATAATGATTAATAATTAAATAATGTTAATAAAATTTAAGTTAATTTACAATTATTAATAATTAAGTTAATTTGTTATTATTATTATTATTACATTAAACAATAGAAAATAATAATAATAATGTTACAATATTATTAAATTAAATGATTATTAATAAATTAATAATAAGTTATTAATAATAGTTACATAAATCAAATAACATAATAATATAATTAATTATTAATATTAATTAAACAACTTTTTATTTAAAATAAATACAAAAGATTGTGTTGCCGGGTGTTGGTGTCTAGCCAACAAATCAACAAATCAGCACCATCAGTCAAATAAGCCTGTCTCTATGACATTCTCTAGATATGGCTCAGGTCCCACCTTCAATGCAAGACTATAAAAATTTTTTATGAGTATTATTGTATAACATAATCGTAAGTGTGCTTGTATAAATAAAAATGTAATAGCAATAGTGTGTAACGATTCACAATCTGAGGTATCATTCATGTCTACAGTGTAGGATAATTTTCATGCCTGCGTTTATTTCTTAGGCTGATAAATCTGTTCAAATCTCTACCCATAGTGATGTCTGTCTTAGCTTGCCTTTCTACACCTATTCAACATGACTAAATCTCTTCCCAGCAAGGCCTGCGATTCCTCTTCCAAACGTTTGTGCAGATGTTTGCTTTGGTTCACTATCTGTGTTTACATTGATTGTGAAAGCGCTGTATCTTCTGATCTACTGAACGTTCTAGATCAAACTGCACTCAAACAGCGTAGCGTTGTTTTAAATCACCTGCGTGAGGAAGTGCGAGTACGGCAAGAAGAACTGCTCCATGATGTAAAGGATGGTGAAGATGGCTCTAAACTTGTGCTTGAAGCTCGGAGTGGTGGGTTTGGGAGCAGCGTGAGCCTCTTCTTGCTGTTCTCCAGACCCACTGGGTGGTTTTGGGTAGACGCAGGAGGAGCTGGGAATCGGGGCAGGAGAGACGAAGGGCAGTATGGGCTGGAGGAACTCTGGGAAACGGCCAAAAAAGCGTCTGGGCCAGTCAGGGTAGCAGAAGAGAGGGCTTGTGGCCAACATGGTGTACGAAAACATTCCTGAGGATAAAAATAAAGATAATGAAGTCTTCATAAATCGCAAATCTTTTGGGTGAACTAGTTTTGAGAGACATTTTTACCAATGCTAAAGAGCTGGGAATTCATGCAGTGGAAATAGCTGACAAAGAAGAAGGCGACAGGACGTGTGGCATCAAAGAAGAGCAGATAGCCAGCTGTGAGGTCTAAGATCAGACCTCCACCATGGACCACCATCAGATTGATCAATTCAACAGGCAAGATCAGTCTGAAACAGAGCAAAGGAGAAATAACAACAAACATGATGCTGATCCATAAATACAATGTGTTATACTTGGGCAAAAGTTGTTGGAGGCCAATATACTCACTTGAAAGGGTCAAATAACCAATGGTGCACCAAGTACTTCATTGAGTATCCTTCCACCCAATCAGCATCCAGTTTCTTGACTCCAGCGATGAAGTACACTATGAAGATCTGTCAAAGGCAATGCGCATTCAATGTCTCATCATAATTGTACCAATGTAGATAATCTACAACACAGGGTTGATATTTCTGGGCAATTCGAGATTCACTAGCTGACCTGAGTTCTCAGCATAGTGTAGTTCCAGAGCGGTACATGAGCGTTCCTCTTCCTGGAGTTTCGAAGTCCATCTAATGACCTGCGTTATGACAAGGTGTCAAATATATTTGTTGCATATATTTATAGGGTTAGTTCACCCAAAAATAAAAATTAGCCCATAAATTACTCACCCTCAAGTCATCCTAGGTGTATATGACTTTCTTCTTTCAGACGAATTCAGTCGGAGTTATATAAAAAAATTGTCTTTGATCTTTCAAGCGGTTTAACGCCACTCAGAGGGTGTTGCATGCATCAGTCCAAAAGAAGTTAAATATTGGGTGAACTAACCCTTTAAGTATGAGTGTCCAAATACTCTACCGGAAGTCTAAATTTACCAGTATCTGTTGGCATCCATGAGCGTGAGCTGGAAGCCGATGAGTCCATACAGATAAGAGTGATTGTTCCAGGTTGTTTTGTCCAGGAAGAAAACGTACCAGTAGGTGGATATAAACATAAGACAGGCAAGGCGATAAAAACAGCCGAGCATGATACCAACAGCCCCTGCAAAACACACACAAGATGATCAGTCTCGTGAACGCAGTAAGGAGACAAAGAACATATGCTTAGATCGATGCAATTAGGTTCTCAAAGTAAAAATAAATGTACTCATTTTCTATATTCTGGCCGATGCTTATAAGCCATGTTATGGCTGATAACTAATAAATGGCCAATATTAAAATAGTATACAATTTCATAAATTTATAAATAAAACACTAAAAACTAAAATAAATAATTTTAAATGCAATAAGTGAAGTTATGCATCAAAACATTATTGTACAGAATAAAATATGGACATATTTTGAGTTTTGCTACCGATTACATTTAACAGGGTTAGTGAATTATTTTTTTTAAGTTCTACTTTTTTAAATTATGTTTTTTTAAAGATCAACTATAAGTGTTTAATGAAGAAAAAAGTAATCTAGATATAAAAATAGGCATTTACAATTAAATATTACCTGACAGAAATAAATACAAAACAAACAAAAAAACTCTTAATATTGTCCAAGATCCAATATATTGTGAATCTCTACATAAAATATATTAAATAAAACATTTTAATAATATAAAACTTAAAACAAATTACATAAATAACAATATAAATATATAATCTTATTTTTTAAATATAAAAAAGTATTTTTACGTTATATCATTGCTTTGATTTATGACATTTGCATTGTGATGATTGGTTTAATCATAAAATACATTAAAGTTATTTATCTCCAGGAGCTAGATGTTTTTGGTTCAAAGATAAAAACTCTGAACTAAATTTGTAGAAATGCCTATGGGAGAACATGAATGTGCAAAAATACTTTCAGAAACAAAGCCATTTAGGAATAAATGGCAGTCAATGTTGTATTTCATAGACTTTTTTTTGAGGAACTCACCAAGGAACATCACAAAATACACAAAGAACATCCAGTCCATGGGAAGGGGCTTCAGGAAGTTGAAGAGGGGGAAGCGGCACACTGGTGCCCCATCTAAATACTTGTAGTCCAGATGACTCAGGCCTCGCTCCTGGGTGATGTCCAGTGCCATCATCATACCTGAGAAAACTTCACACATTAACACTAGGGCTGGGTATCGATTCAGATGTTCCAATTCGATTCGATTTAGATTTTCAAGCTCTCGATTCAATTCGATTCGATTTCGACTTTCAAGCTCTCAATTCAATTCGATTCGATTTTCAAGCTCTCAATTCGATTTGATTTTCAAGCTCTCAATTCGATTCCGATTTTCGATTCGATATTCGATTTCAATTTTCGATTCGATATTCGATTTCGGTTTCCGATTCGATATTCGATTTCGATTCGACTATATGAATGAATATAGATTTAATACAAACCCTATATTTATAAAAAATGAACAGTGAACATAAGATTACAAATGGTTAATTAATAAAAGGAAATTAAGAGCCACAAACCTGTATATTAAACACTTTTTATTTTAGGTACACTTGGGTACAATAAAACAAAACCCAACTCTATATTTCAAATGCATACAATGAATAGACAGAATTTTGAAGCAAGATGAAAAACTGATGCTGAAAATTGGACAAGTCAGAACAGTCGCATGCCTTGATCAAACAGGATCAGGTTATTTTATGTTTAAGACAAAACAAACATAAAATCTCACAGCATTAGCTGTAACATGGAGGCTGCAAGCCTATGAACGGGCCCACTGCTCCGGGTGTGTGTTCACGGTGTGTGTGCACTTTGGATGCACTAATTCCGAGTATGGGTCGCCATACTTGACCACATGTCACGTCACACTTGTGACAACACCGGTATCACCGTGGGGGTGGGGGCGTTCCCTCTTTTCCTTGCTTTCCTTAGCTTTTAAATAGCTTGTAAAAGCGGCGTGCGCATTCTACTTTCTATCGCGGCAAGCCTAACCTGAATCCGCCATTTTAAGCAATGAATGAATGACGGACTCTCCGTTGTAACATCGCGCAAGGCAAATAAGGGGGTGACATCTAGTGGATTAGACTAGTAATAAGATTAACGTAAATCTTATGTTCAATGTTTGCGGAAATAAATATTGAAAAAAAATCGATTCGTGGCCTTCGAGAATCGATATTGAATCGACCACATTTTAAAAAACGATATATCGAAAAATCGATTTTTTTGCCCAGCCCTAATTAACACCCGAACCACAATTCAGAATTATGGATGCTGTAAAATTTCATATGCCATGCATAAATGAGTACTCACCGAATAAGAAGCGGAAAATGCCCAATGAGGCCGGGTCAGTGGGCCGATTGAGGAGACACACCAGACGATGCCATGAGGAGATGTCTTCCTTCTCAAAGCCAAAGAGACGCTTCATAGTGCTGGTCTGCTCCGACGGGGCCAAGGCTTCCTGTTTGTTCTCCTTACTGCTCTTTTTCTTCACTTTGGTAGGTTCAACGTATGGAGTACCTGTGGAAGTGAGAAATTCACATTGTGCTCAAGTTTACCAAAGTTTTCAATGAGAGAGATTACAATAAGAACTCAAAAATTAAAAATAAAATTCTCATTATGTTGCTTTTAGATCAAATCATTTGAGATATACTATCCACATAAATTTGACAACTTTAAACTTTTATGTTAGCATTTGTGTCTATTTTCTTAGCTGAATGCATTTTAGGAGACACATCTGATACAAAGTTGCCTGAATAAACCGCTGGGCAATACAGTTTCTGATTAGTACACTTCATAGTATACTACAAAACAATGCGTGCATTGTTTTCGACTCAACCTAAACAAATCAAATAACATCTATTTGCATTTCAACTGTTACTGCTCTTAATGAATCAAACGATGTGTAAACCTTAAATAATCAAATGCATACTAAAGCTAATGTCCAAGTATGCAACGTTGTTTGGTAGTATTACATCCATACCATCTCTTTATGCCACTTTTACTGTAGTAATACAGTATTTACCTGCTGTCGCGTCACTCGCCCCTGGCTCCATGTTGCAGGTTATGAAACTAGTCCGCGCTAAACGTTACAAAAGGTTTGTCAGTCTTAAACCGACCGAAATGCTTTCATAAGCGACACACAGGTAGACTTCACCACATGAGAGTGAGGTAAGTTACGTGTCAAACAGACACACAGCACGCTGAAAGGTCGGCGCTCCGCAGATAGGCAGGGCACTGCGCGGATATCTGGACGCTCATTGGCTGGTTCCGTTCTAAGTCCCGCCCAGCAATGGCGAACTGGAAACGAGCAGCGCCTCTAGTGGTCAGAGCTGAGCACGTCACAGAGTCAAAAGGTTTGGGTTGCAACATTTTTTCATTTCTATTTTAGAGTGAATGAAAATATCTCAGCTGAATACCAAAGCCATTTATGTTATGCTGTAAACTTTATTGTCCCAGCATATTTGTCTTAAAATAGTGGAAAAAAATTAAACTTACAGTTACGAGTCAAGTTAGTTGTTTCATCACAATATCACAAGCAGGAAATTGAATTATAAATCATTTCATAAACTGTTTGAGTAGATATTTGAGCAGGCATTTTTTTGTCCTCAAAGTAAAAAAAATAAAAAAATTAAAACTAATTAAAATAATGAATTTAATATATTTATTGTATGGTTATTGCAAATTTGTAATACAAGGCAGAGAGACCATTAAAGATGAACATTAAATAATAAAACAAAGTCAAACAAAATGTGCAAGGACCAAAACAACATAATGTAGAATAACTCTAACCCAGCAAACACAGAACTTACCCGTAACGTTAATATTTGATCCCCGTTTGGTTATTTTTTGGGAACTAAATAATAATGTTCTAGGAACATTCTTTTTAGGTTTTATTTTATTTTGTATTTTTTGCAACCATAACGCTCCCAGAACGTTGCAGGGTGCACGTTCCTTGATTGATTATTTATGTATTTATTGCAAAACTT
>NW_015539915.1:1443986-1459796 GCF_001515605.1 Sinocyclocheilus anshuiensis
AGACCGATGAGCTTTGTAAAAATCGACGCGTTTCAAAAAGGCGGGGCATAGAGGAGAAACAATAATGTACAGTATGTGGAAAATAATGTGTTTTTTTAACTTTAAACTGCATACACACATTTCATTACACCAAATACACAAAATAATGTTCTTTTTAGCAACATCATATGACCCCTTTAACTATAATAACCCTGCAGTGATTTATTAAATATTACTGAAAATTAACATGTTTTAGTTTAGTTTAGTTAAGTTTTTTTGTGTGTGTGTTTGTTTGAAATGAAGGTAGTTCTGATTTGGCAAAAATCATCCTTTTTTAGCAATTTCAAAGCAAATACATAAATATAAGTTATATATCAAATATTGCCAAAATGCTGAAAAATATTGAGATATAATTGTGCTATGTTATGTCATCCAGTCTTACTTCTGAGATTTATCTTTTTTTATTTATTTATTTATTGTTAAATAGTAATAAGTATTTACAAATAACGTTCTCTAATGGTTAAATTTGTTTAACAATTTGTTTAATTTCATAATAATAAACTACTCAGAACTGGTGGACATCAAGCAACATTAAAACTTTTGGTATGAAAATGTTTTCATAACACCAGGAAAGTAAATAAATAAATAAAAACATTTTTTTTTAGCCTGCATTAAAGCTGCTGTCCGTATGTTTTGTCTCGTTGTCGCCATCTCTGTTTGAAAACCTGCAACTGCAGCTGTTTGCGGAATTATCTTCCTTGCGTGGGTTGTGCGTCGGCACGGCTGACGGCTCCAGCGCGGATGAATCTAATGTTTTGAGGAGTATGTGTGGCAGTCAGTCACCGCACCCGTGTGGATATTTAATGTACTTCGCAATCACAGATTCTAGCCGACGTCTTGGAATATGACCCAAATAAGCATTTTCACCATATATGGTCATCTGAACAAGTAAGTAACAAGTCTGCCACATTTGTTCTGACCAACTGAGGAAAAAAATAATTACAATAAATCGCGCTACCAATGGTTATTTAATCTAAAGATCGGTTTGCTCATATCAGATCAAACCATGCAAATTATGATTGTTATACTTTATGCTCAAATTATTAATGTTAACAACATCAGCATTGCCTATAGTGTGTATTAGCGTGTAGATTTCAATTTCTGAACAGTCTAACCTCTAATTGTCCATTCGAATTTCATATTAAGAAATTCTTTTAACCCAAAAAGCAAATTATGCTCCTTTCGAACTGGTTGTCTTTAAAATACAAATCTTGTGTAATCCCAGGCTATCTGTAATCAGAAACACATTTAAAACTGGAATATAATTTAATTTAATTCACATGTGTTTCATAAACACATAATCCTTTCTGGATTACAATCCGCCATTGAAACGATACATTTAATTATTCCGGCTGCTGTGAGAAAAGGCTATAAACGATCCGCCACCTGCAGCATCCTCACATGCGATAGCCTAGTAGCCGGGATGTGATTTAATGACGCAGTGCCATGCTCGAATTTCCCGCGAAAACCGACCCGTACCACTCAAATTAGAAAACATTATTATAAGCTGTGAATCGGGCTAAAGTAGGGCGATAGTTTTGAACACTGGCTGGTTATGTACTTGCTCAAATATTTATTTCGGATAATTTTTAACCAAAAAAAAAAGTGACGGACTGCAGCTTTAAGTAAAACCGAAGGCTTGTTGCATCTCCGCGACTCTAGGTGGCAGCAGCACCCGGCGAACATCACAGACAGCCGTGGCGTGAGGAGAGACACATCCCTTCTGTTTGTTATTTACCAGTCTGCTTTTGTTTCAAACTGCAGATTCATTTATTACACATTTTACAGCCGATTTCGATGTACTGCTATTAACAGCTAATACATGCGTTCATTATACGCCTAATGATGCATTTGCACAGCGGTTGATGAGCAGATTCCAGGGTTTGTCCAGTATTTTGAGAGGTAGAAGCGTGTGGTGAGTGTTTACAAGAGGCGAGAATGGTTGCTAGTGTTTTGTAACAAACAAACGACAGCGTATGCAAAAATAATAAGTTCATGATGTTAAGATAATATAACGGTGATACAGACAAATCGACATCAAGCCACAGTCACTTCACAACATAACATCACTGTTTCTGTACTGAACCATCAGCCTGAAGCTTCTTAATTGGAACCATTGGAATGTGCAGTAACACTAATTTAGCTAAATTCACTTTAGATAATGCACAGTAAGCACTGGAAATTGATCGCTGTCACCACCTGTCACCTGACTTCAGTTTGTTGTACTATTTTTAGACTTTCTGCAGGTGGCACCCAGTACAGATGCACTGGTTGTACAGTTGTCATGCCACGTCAGTGTTTGTAACATGACTAAATGGGTAGTGTCTGTTTTTGTAGGCTGAATAATTATGGGTTCTCTCGGGAGCCACTTCCAGGCGTCACCCCGGGGCCCAGAGGAGGCTGTGGAGAGGCAGTGCGCTGGGAACAGACACAGCTGTGAGTGCAGGAAGAGGAAACGCAGCTCGCACTGTGAGTGCGACAGCGAGCCCGAGGACGAGGACAGTCAGCTGGACACGCCACGCAGGTGAGAACACATGCATCACATGGAGGCCTAATGGTTAGAGAGTCGGACTTGTAACCCGAAGGTCGCTGGTTTGAGACTCTGTACTGGCTGCCAACTGCTTCTGGTGTGTGTGTGTGTGTGTTCACTACTCACTGCTGTGTGTGTGCACTTGGATGGGTTAAATGCAGAGCACAAATTCCGAGTATGGGACACCATACTTGGCCACGCGTCACGTCCTTTCCTTTCCTTACCGTTCAAAAGTTTGGGGTTGGTCAGATTTTCTAAATATGTTTGAAAGAAGACTCTTTTGCTCACCAAGGCTGCATATAATTGATCAAAAATACAGTAAAACAATACATGTCTGACAATACTCATGTCACAATTCAGCCAATGATACGCAACACTGATTTCACAATACAATGCTCTCGCAATACTTCAACCAAAATTGATTTTTTTAAATATTATTACTTATTAGACATGATAAACAGTTAACACAAAGTACTGTTCTTTTGGCATCAGTAATTGGCTTGAACAGGTTTGGACTCTTTCTCCCCTTTGCAGAGGACATTGGTGACAGAATAGAAATATTCATGTTTTTGTGTTGCGAAAAATACAGAATTATGTTAGAGACATATGCTTGCACTCTGTCCCTGATTATATACATTTCAGTTCAGTATTGTATTTTATTAAATGATATATTTTATTTTTTAATTCATTAAGAATAATTAATAAACATAGAAGATCAAATATGTGACTTTCTGGGTTTACCATATTTGATGATTTTGCCAATATCTGCAATGCATACTATTGCATTTTAGTATGGTGAATTATTGTGATGCAATATATATTGTTGCACTCCTAGTAAAAACAGTAATATTGTGAAATATTATTCAAATTGGAATATATTTTCAAATGTAATTTATTCCTGTGATGGTAAAGCTGAATTTTCAGCATCATTACTCCAGTCTTCAGTGTCACATGATCCTTAAATTGTGACGGGGGGGGACACCTGCATTGTCACATTAATAGCGTTGTATTTATTAAATGTGTCTAATGTTTTTTTTTTGTTTTTTTCATATATCTGTGGACAGGAAAAAGTTGAAAAGCACCTCTAAGTACATCTACCAGACACTATTTTTGAATGGGGAGAACAGTGACATCCAGATCCGCGCCCTGGGGCAGGAGTGGAACCTGCATAAAATTTACCTGTGTCAGGTTGGTCCAGCTGTTCAGTTCTCCTAATAACAGAGTACTGAAGACGTTCATTTTGCTTTGATTTAAATGTTTTTTCCTCTCCTTTTGCAGTCTGGCTATTTCTCCAGCATGTTCAGTGGATCCTGGAAGGAGTCTAACATGATGGTTATTGAGCTTGAGATCCCAGACCAGAATATTGACACAGAGGGTGAGAATTCTAAGAATATGTTTCTAACATCTCCTTGATTCAATAAACAAGTTAAAAGTGTTTTGTTGACACCAAACATTCATATCTTGACCATGTTTTCTTCTCCATCTGCAGCCCTGCAAGTGGTTTTTGGGTCACTCTACAGGGATGACGTGTTGATCAAACCAAGTCGAGTTGTTAATATTCTCGCTGCTGCTTGTATGCTTCAGTTGGTGAGTATGCCCAGTGTTAAAAACAACATCATTACCATCTGATTCCTTAAAGACATACAATTACTCTGTAATGCAACTATAGCCTTTTTCCTTTCCCCATTTGAGCCAACAATATGTCTTACCTTTTTATGATCATGTGCATGTATTTTTATGGATTGCAAACCAGAAAATGTTTGTGAATTCTTCTTGTCAACTTGTTAGCTACATAAAATGATCAAACTGGTTAGAAATGTCAAGAATTACTTTTGATAGTCATAGTCGTATCAGTATGGTTGGGTTAAACATTACAAATCTGTATATTTTGCCTTTATTGCCTGTTGATTATGATAACTGTTTAATTTCAGTTAAAGTACAACTATTCAAAAGAGTTGGGTCAGGAGATTTTTTATTTTTATTTCAACAAAAGTGGCAGTAAAGGCATTTATAATGCTACAAATAAATACTGTTTTTGTTTTTGAACTTACTCTTCATCAAATAATCCTGAAAAGCAAAATCACTGTTTCCACAAAAATATGATGTTTTCAACATTGATAATAATAAATGTTTTATAAGCAGCAAATCCGATCAGAATGATTTCTGAAGGATCATGTGACACTGAAGACTAGAGTAATTGAAAGTTCAGCTTTGCATCATAGAAATAAATTACATTTTAAAATCTACTAAAATATAAAACAGTTATTTTAAATTGTAATAACATTTCACAATATTACTGTTTTTCTGTATTTTTCATACAAATGAATACAGCCTTGGCGAGCAAAAAAAACCGTAGCGTTCCCAAATGTTTGAACAGTAGTGTATGTACAGTGCCTTACGAAAGTATTCATACCCCTTAATTTTTTTTTTTCATGTTTTGTTATGTTGCTGCCTTATGTTAAACTGCTTTAAATTACTTTTTTTTTCACTGTATGTAATCGTTTTTTTTAAAGAGTGAAATAGTGTATAATTAATATATAGTAATAGTAACTTATAGTAAAGTTAAATTTGTAGCTGTAAATAATTGTAAATGTTAAATAATACTTTTTAAAAAAAAATGATACGTTTAACTTTAGAAAGGTTAAATGGCAGATTTAAATATTTAAACATTTTATACATTTTAAATGAAAAGTTTTTGTGTTTTGATCAGTTCAAATGCAAGGGTAAATAGAAATCTGAACTTCTGGAATGAAAAACAACAAATACACAGCCAATCAAAATCAGTCACCTAGCAAAACCTTAGCAACCATATAGCAACACCCTGATAGCTACCCACTACATTTTTACCCGCTACACTCGCGTTTTTGTTGAAAATAGAAAAATCTAGTTGTTTTTTAATGAATGTTATTACCTCTGTAATCACCTTTCTAGCATCATCCTTTAATAACCTGCTCTTTGTCTTTCCCAGGATGGACTGATCCAGCAGTGTGGAGAGACCATGAAGGAGAATGTGAATGTGAAGACCGTGTGCAGCTATTATAACTCAGCCACCATGTACGGCTTGGACTCCGTCATGAAGAAGTCAGTAGTCTTGTCTGATTTCCTGTCTGGTTATTCTCTGACACATCTGCAGCATAATAAACATGTTGCATGCTCTCTGTGCATTGCAGGTGTTTAGAGTGGCTCCTCAATAACCTGATGACGCATCAGAATGTGGACCTAATGAAGGAGCTCGGGTACAGTCTTACTCTATGAGTCTGTGTCTGACCTCATCTGAAGGTTTTAGTGCTTATGTTTGGTCTGTTTTACTATGTGTGTAGGGCAGAAATGATGGAACAGCTCATTCAGTCTTCTGATCTGTTCGTAATGCAAGTGGAAATGGACGTCTACACGGCAATGAAAAAGGTAGGTGACCTTGATCATATATCATCATAGCATTTTATATTACAGGCACAATCTAAAAGATTTTGTATATGATCTGCTTCATGTTTATTGCCACTTAATGGATAATCTGTGATCTTTTGGAAGCATTTTAAGAATTTAAATTAATGTATTTAATATTACATTTATTTAATCAAATAATATTAAGAAAAATTGTAAAATGCAATACATTTATTTAATAAATTAAAAGTCCATATTAATTATTTTGATAAAGGAATTACTTTTATATAGTTATATTTTAAAGTTTATATTTAGTGGATTCAAGCAACTCACACTTAATATTTCATACATTTTAGAAAAATAATATAAAAAAATGTAATTAATACTATATAACAGACATTTCAGGTATATTTATTTCTTTGTAATGGATTTTATGATGCATTACGCCCACCTCAATAAAAATTATTATCAAATCATTTCATAATTTTAATTAAATTAAAAGGATTTTTTTTAAACGTATTTTAAAATTAAAAATTTTAATTAATTTAATTTAATTGATTAAAGGGTATGGTTCCTATTCTAAATATATATCTTAAAATGTAAATGCTATCTTTAAATGAAATGTTTAATTGAATGTATATATTTTTACAATACAAACAGATATTTTTATATATGTGCAACCTGCTCTGAGTATTAACATTTTATTGGTTTTGACTGTAACAGTGTTTTTGCTATTTATTTATGTATTTTCCATAATAATATTATTTATATATTAGTATAGATATTATACATTTATATTTCAAAATTGTAATAATATTTTTATTTTGTTTTATAACCTAATTTTTTGGCATTTTTAAATACCACAGAGCAAAATGTAAAGGTTCCTTTATGAACCACAAAATGAACAGTGTTTCAAAGATTGTAAATGCAATGATAAATACACTTTTTTTTGTGCTCTGTCAATTACTATAATTGGCCAAATATAACATATTATGCAAATAGTGCTGTCAAACGATTAATCGCGATTAATCGCATCCAAAATAAACGTTTTTGTTTACATAATATATGTGTGTGTAATGTGCATATTTATTATGTATCTATAAATACAAACACATGCATGTATATATTTAAGAAAAATATGTTATGTTTATATATTAAATATATTTATATATAATATAAAATATAAGAATATAAATGTATATGCATGTAAATATTTCCAAAATATATACTGTATGTGTGCGTATTTATATATACATAATAAATATGCACATTACACATACATATATTATGTAAACAAAATCTTTTATTTTGGATGAGATTCATCGTTTGACAGCACTATATGCAAAACATATTTTTTATGTATTTATAGTTCAATGTTCTATTATTTAGTATGTCCTGGTTTTACAGGGTTAAATTTGGTGTTTTTAGTGGTGCGCTGAAACTACATCACTGCTCTCTCTTTTGACTTTTTTTTTTTCAGTGGATGTTCTTACAGCTTAATCCATCCTGGGATGGGCCTATCAAACAACTTCTGCTCGATGCAGACGCCTGGCTGTGTAAAAGAAGAAGTGGTACGTTGCACTCATAGAAATACATAAGTGCATTTATATAACCTTCCTCTAACTGCCACACTCACACACAGAGGCTGGAGAAGAGGAGCCGTTTCTGAATACAGATGACGGGATGCCATTCGTCCCTGTTTTCAGACACATCCGCCTGCAGTACATCATCAATGACCTGGCCTCGGCCCGCATGCTGGAACGGGACAACATCCTACCCCCCGGTGAGACTTTCCTGGTGCACTCGGACTCCAGTCAGATTAAAGATTTCTGAGAAAGATTTAGCTGGTTTTGTGTGCAGTATGCATCAGATAGTCCTCAGATGGTCCATTTTTGTCTGAGGCTGAGATTAGTGGGGCGGATATGAACTCAACTTCCTCTTGTGTTGTTATCAGAGTGGCTGAGCGCCGTGTACAAACAGCAGTGGTTTGCTATGCTGAGGACAGAACACGATAACGATAACGGGTGAGAGAACGGCCCAAACATCGTCACTGCTAAACATTAAACATGTGGTGTGAATTGCAAATAAGTGAATATGATTGTTACAGACCACAAGAGGCCAATAAAGATGAGTTTGAGCTGAACAGCATGCGCTGTGGCCGAAAACTGACCAAAGATGGAGATGTGAGTTGGATTCTTGCTATTAAAGGGATAGATCACCAAAAAATGAAAATTCTGTCATTAATTACTCACCCTCATGTCGTTCCAAACCCGTAAGACCTTCGTTCATCATCAGAACACAAATTAAGATATTTTTGTTGAATTCCGAGAGCTCTCTGACCCTCCCATAGACAGCAAGGATCTTTACACGATCAAGACTCAGAAACGTAGCAAGGACATTGATAAAATAATTCATGTGACATCAGGGGTTCAACCATAATTTTACAAAGCTACGAGAATACTTTTTGTGCGCAAAGAAAACAAAAATAATGACTTTATTGAACAATTCGTTCAACTCCTCCGCGTCACCCTATAGCGCCATTTTGGAGAGTATCACATATGTAAATAACGTATGCACGCGAAAGGGCTGTGCAAAAAATCGAATGGGTAATGTGCATTAAATCTCCAGCACTCACTACTAATCACCAGAAGCGGCTTTACTGACGAGATTCGCATGAAAATCACATTCGATTTTTTGCACAGCCCTAGCACACGGACACGCTGTTTATGTTGTCTACACTTTGATCTGAATGTAAACAACGTATCCGCGTGCATACGTTATTTACATATGTGATACTCTCCAAAATGGCGATATAGGGTGACGCGGAGGAGACAAATTGTTGAATAAATTCATTATTTTTGTTTTCTTTGCACACAAAAAGTATTCTCGTAGTTTCGTAAAATTACGGTTGAACCACTGATGTCACATGAATTATTTTATCAATGTCCTTACTATGTTTCTGAGTCTTGATCGTGTAAAGATCCTTGCTGTCTATGGTGGGGTCAGAGAGCTCTCAGAATTCATCAAAAATATCTTAATTTGTGTTCTGAAGATGAATGAAGGTCTTACAGGTCTGGAACGACATGAGGGTGAGTAATTAATGACAGAATTTTCATTTTTGGGTGAACTATCCCTTTAAATTTGTTGTGTCTTTTGCTAGTTAAGAATGGAATGTATATATTTGTTGTTGTCTCTACAGTACTGTTGGCGATGGACAGGGTTCAATTATGGCTTTGACCTGCTGGTTACCTATACGAATCGTTTCATCATCTTTAAGAGAAACACCCTCAGTCAGCCATGTGGAGGCGCTGTCAGCTTACAGCCACGACGCCACTTTGCGTACCGGTGAGCTGTTACACCTCGGATTATATTATATTATATGTTATGTTATGTTATGTTATGTTATGTTTATCTCTAACCCTAATCAAACACACCGGAGTTTGCTAATCAATGTCTTCAGGATCATTAGAAAATCACAGGTAGGTTTGTTTGATTATAGGGTTGGAGCTAAACTCTGCAGGAAAGTGGATCTCGCGAGCCAGATTTGAGGATCACGGTTATAATACAACATACAGTCTGTATAAAATATAAATCATAATAGTAAAGTTTTTTTTGTACATATATTGGACATATATGTTTCTTAGTAATACAAGTACAAGATATATTATTAATTTGTAAAATAATATTTTTATATGATTTTAATAATTAATACATTAATTTATTCATTAATTTATGTTTTATTACTTTATAATAAAAATATTTAATTAACAGATAACACCATACTTCCCCAGTTAATCACAGTATATTAAGAAATTACATTTTGTATTGTAGTTGAACTGTTATGTTTAAATATGCAAAAGAAGCGCATTATATAATTAAAATGCACTAAACTGCATACATTTCAAGAACAGAAATCTGAACATAGGATAAAGCCAGGTAAAAAAATATTCTTTCTTTCTTTCCTTCTTTCTTTCTTTACATATTAGAGTTGAAGGATTTTTACAGCTGTGACTTTGATATATTTTAATCACTTCTTAAATCAGAAAGTCCTATCAACTGCCAGAAAAAGATGATTTGCCACCATATTTTTAGGAAAAAAATTGATATATTCGGACAAATGATATGAATATAGACAGGAATAAAACCGTAAAGTTTGTTGAGTGTAAGTGTTACTGAAGTGGATATTTCTGGCTCAGTGGAGGAAAAAAATTGAGAAAATGGTCTTTAAAGATATGTATTATAAGTAAAACCTTCGGCTGCAAATGGATAAAATGTAATAAAAGAAACAAATGTGTATTTTGTATGTTTTCTCTCTGCTAGCCTGAAAGAAGACATGTTATGAAAGCAAAAAATAGCCTAAAATCTCAAATTTGACCAATGCATGAAAAAACAATAGTTTTGACTGTAGTGTCTCTTGCCTTGGATAAAATGTATATTAAATAATATTTATAAATATATTACGTATATATTTTTAAGTCATTATTTTTAATTTGGTATTTAAAATTATTTTTAAATTACATTTTTTTTTCTTTTTTCAGATTGCGCCTTGCTTCATTTGATAACAGTGGAAAAGTGGTTTGCAGCCGGTCAACTGGCTACCAGCTTGTTACCCTCGAAAAGGACCAGGTATTCTGTCTTAATGTTAAATATTAAATCATTTTATTTCCAGTTACTTCAAGGCTTGACTTGACTGAACTACTTCATTGTGTTACGATCACAGGAATACGTGGTGATGAATCTGGACAGCCGGCTCTTGTCTTTTCCTCTGTGTGTGTGCTGTAACTTCCTCTACACTTCCCCGTCCAGTGAGAGGAGAGGTGACACCCCGGAGCCGGAGAACAGTGCCCGCAGTGTGTCATGACGGCACACCACAAAACCTCCATCAGCCACCAGTCCAGCCTTCTTATGATTTACAGTTTGTTAGCGTCATGTATATTATTGCAGTCATTTTATTTGTATGCTTAATTTGTAAATAGTCAGGTGCTTTTTAAATAATTTGCTATATATCAGCATCAGAGCTAAGAGGAAGTGCTCTTGGTCGTGAACTTCATTTGACTCTTTTTGTGTTTGTTTGGAAGTTGTATTATATGTAAACTTGTTAGGCTGGTTATTAATTTGTCAGTCATTCCTATTTTTTGTTTTACAAAGACTGAACATTGGTTTTGTACTGTTGTATTTGTTTGAAATTGGTGCTAATGTGATACATGTTGTCATTATTTGTCAATGCATGCCGATGTAGGAGCAGTGAAGGGTTAACAGGCATGTGTTGGGTTTACCAACAGGGCATTTTAAGTGACTTCCACAGGTGTCCAATGAAGCAGTACAATTTTCACTATTTATACACAATGTGGTTTTGGTGAAATGTAAATATTGTTGGACCAAACCGTCATATGAAATAAATAGGTTCATTAAAACAGCACTGACAGAAGAAATTGCGTTCACTTTTTCAAACTGCAATGTGAAAAACATCAGTAATAAAACCTGTTTGAACAGGATGATTTTCTATATACACAAATACACATATAATATGTATATTATATGTATGTACACAGGCACAATTTTTATTATTTTAGCTGCTGACCAAAACATATTCAAGTTACAGTTATATAATAAATACGGGCTTAAAGTGCACACTGATCTTTAAAACAAAAAAAAACTTTTGAAATGTTTTACTTTACATGTAATGAATCTAGAATATATGAAAGTTTCACTTTTTGAAATAAGTTACAAAAAGAACTTTTTCACGATATGCTAATTTTTTTAAATGCACCTGTATATAAATTTATTTTAGGTATATGTTAAGCCAGGTATATATTCGTTTAAAATAATATATTCTTATATATTATAAGGTATATATTCTTTTTTATTTATTTAGTGGTGAAATGTCCTGGACATTTCTAGACAGTTGTCAAGAGATTGACCCTAATAGTTTTGCTAGATTACATAATGTTTCCCTCCCTCTGTCATTCAACAGGCAGCAAGTTGGTTTGATCACATTTATTGTCTGTACAAAAACCACAAACAATATGGACACAGAAATCAGCACATGCCATTCACCAAGCCACAATCAGGTGACGGCAATCACAATCCTCCATCCAGTAAACTCACGAGTCCACAAGAATCATTTCCTACAGCCTCAGCCACAGTCAGAGCTTCACTGAGCTATTGAGTTCAGGCTGTCCTTCAGTCTGCGAGTCATGCTGGGCAGCAGGCTCAGGTGTTCGTCCACACAGCTGCCCACACAGCTGTCCATCAGCGCCCGCACGGCAGGCTCCTTCGCCCCGGAGTCAAACAGATCCTTGGCCTTGTCGTTACAGTGCATTGTACACCTCGTGAGACGATCCTGTCGTCGATGAATAAATGGTTAGTCTATATGACATTATTCCAGCTATAAGACTAAAAGTGAACGATGGCTGACAGAAGTCGACTGACCTGAAACTGCTGGAGTTCACTGGTGACCAGTCCTTGAGCTTTAGCCAGCGGTGTGTGGCAGCGGTCGATACACTGGTGCACCTGGTTCATGGAGTGGCCGGGATTCTCACAACACTCTGCGCTGCAGCGGAACATGCGGCCCTGAAGATCGAAAGAGCGTCATAAGCCATTACTTAATCAACCTTTGACTAATAAGTGGGCAAAAACTATGGCTTAAGTCAATATAGTAAATCAATAGAGAAAAAAAAAAACAGAATGAACAAAACAGATTACTGCACATCACCAGAAGCTGACCTGACATGTCAAATATCGACAGCAATGTTCTATAGTGTAACATGCTATACATACAATTATTTAAACTTTGCCAAAACATTTTAAAACTTTTTTTTCCCAATTCTTGTCTAAATATTACAGTTACAGGCAGTTTTAAGACTTCATATTAAGAGACTACATGTAACAAAAAATTACTATTTAAAAATAATAAAAATGTAAATGAATTAAGCAATTCATTGGATATTATAAAATTAAATAGTATAAATTAACTATATTAAAATTATATAAATGGTGATTAAAACAATTATAGACTGCCATTACAGTGTGGGGTCTGTAAGATTTTTTTGTTTTTGAAAGAAGTGTCTTATGTTCACCTCACCAAGACTGAGCTTATTTGATGAAACGGCTATATTGTGAACTATTATTACAATTTAAAATAATGTTTCTATTTGAATATATTTAAAAATGTAATTTATTCCAGTGATGGAAAAGCTGAATCTTCAGCATCATTACCCCAGTCTTCAGTGTCACGTGATCCTTCAGAAATCATTCTAATATGCAGATCTGCTGCTCAAGAAACATTTCTGATTATTATTAGTATGGCTATTGTGTGTTTGTGGAAGCATTGTTACATTTATTCCAGGATTCTTTGATGGGCAGAAAGTTCAAAAGAACAGCATTTATTCAAAATAGACTTTGTCCGTTTTTACTGCCACTTTTGACCAATTTAACACATCCCAGCTAAATAAAATTATTTATGTAATTAAAAAAATGAATAGCTGTTTAGTTGTAAACTGATGTGGCGTAAAAGACTCGTGAATTAATGTTGACATACAAAGAGCAACAGTGTTCATCACAGATACCCAGCACTGGATAGTATCTAGATCTGTTACTTCTGTATTAGGAGGAACATGAAAAATGAAGCTTACCTGCATCTTACGGATGTGCTCTTTCTCCAGACTCTGAACCATCTCCTCCACTGCCTTCTGCACGCGAGCCTGCTGTGCTTCTGTCATTCCTGATCTCACATCAACTGCTTTTATTTTCAGGAAACGTTAGTTAGAAAGCTACTACTTCAACCAGCGACTCTATAAAGCCATGACTCAAAACCAACTCATTTTACAAACAAAGCCTGGAAATCCTTACTAAAACGTTCAAATGTATCAACTTGAAATGAAACCAAAAATCCTGCAATTTAACAATTCTTCAGTAAGGTCACCTCCTCCACGCCACTTCCGCCGTGGAGTGCGTCCTATTTCCGCTTCCGTACTTCATCCGAAGAACGAATCTGCGGCTGCTGGATTTCACGCACCTGTGTTATGCACTTTATTTTAACTTCTCATCCTGACCTTTAAACAGGTGAGATACATCGTTTTTTACAGCTGCGTATATTTGAACGTGACATGCCTGACGATGTCTGTATGCGAGTCTGACTAGTTTAACAGCAACAAGTTTAACTTCTCAACTCATTTGTTTTGCTTCGATGATGAGACTTTGTCCTCTCTGGCTACAGTAGTTATTATCAATGCCATTAATTCAAAATTTGCATTTTTATTACATTTCACATTATCAGACCGTCGAAATTGTCAATTGGATTTCTTCATGCTTGCGTTCAAAAAAGTTGAACCTGCTGAAAGATGCAATGAATTTATTTTTGTTTTATGTAAATGAAAACGTCCAATTCTAAACAACTTTGTTTATGAGCTAAATCATAAAACGGTCGAAAAGCTGCAGTATATTGCAATATGTATATATTTTAATGTTTTTACTTCAGAGGTTCTCAGGTGTCCAGGTGTCCTCAACCGAGATAAAGTTGGTTCGACGTTCGACGTGAAGATATTCAGCCGCGAAAAACTTCAATAAATTCTTAGTGGATGAGTATAATTGTATACAAAATGGCTTATCTGAAAAGCATTAAAACGTAGAACTGAAAACACATCGCAGTTTATTTGTTTTAATCGTCTTCTATATGTTGAAACGCATAAAGCCTCTAGCAGCGGCGAGCTAGCGCTTAGGCCAGCTAGGGACCGTCTACAAAGTACACGCATAAAGTCTCTAGCAGCAGCGAGCTAGCGCTTAGGCCAGCTAGGGACAGTCTACAAAGTACACGTAAAGGATAAAACGATTAATTATTAATTAGTTTTCCCTCCGGAATGTTTTTTACAATGAACAAAACAAGAGCAATTTGTGCACCAAGGTCTTTGAAAGATATAAAGACAAACACTTATAACGCTCACTTGAATTTAAATAAGAAATATTGTAAACAAGATATGTGATAGTGGTTATTATTATATTATTACTATTAATAAATATATTAATAAAAGAAAAATAATATTAAAAATCATTATCATTCCATAATTTAGTGGTTATGCAGTAGGCTTATTCCAGGTCCTTGTGAGAACATTTTAATGCTTGTTGTTTTCACAGAAGTTTGACACCAAAAAACACACCATTTAAACCAATAAATAAATTAATTAAAAATGAATACACTCTTCTGTATTAACCTCATGTCTTTGTTACTGTTTTTATAAGAACATTTTTATATTTGTTTTAGTCACAGAACTATAATAGAAAACATGGTATTGAAATTCAACAATTAAGACAAAACTGGCAAAGAGTGTTGTTTTGCAGTTGTTTTGACTTGAGTTTGAAAATCTAATTTTTAATACATTAATTTATAACACAGTTTTCTGGCTTCAGCCAATTGTTATTGTCTTACATTTCAAAATAAAAACTTATAAATTAATCATTGTTTCTAGTTGATCTAAAATAAAATATGCTATACAAGTAAATATTCTCCGTGAGAGCAGAGCCCAAAGCTTGTGGCCAGTGGTGTTCAGACTGGAGTTTGAACCTCTGCTTAATGATATAAACGGGAATCACCCACGAGCCATCAGCGCAGGGGAAAGATTTTACTCTATCGCTTTGTTCCAAGCAACGGGGGCATCCCCGGGCACGACATTCGCAGGGTAGGAGGGGGTAGTGACGCTGGGTGTAACTAAAAAGTTGCCATTGTCCGGTGAGGTCCGGTTGGGGAGTTACGGAACGATCTCATATCGCATAATCTTATTAACTGTTTATCTCCTGAACTGCAACTTTCTTTACCACGATATTCAGCGCCAATCCCCCCGTGCAGTCAATTTCACTGGTTAAGG
>NW_015539915.1:1462112-1463496 GCF_001515605.1 Sinocyclocheilus anshuiensis
TTTATTTGAAATTAATGTATTAAAGGTTTGAATGTCAAACTCAGTCAAAACAACTGCAATATCTTCCTCTAGGGGGCAGTGATACTGGAGACTCTTTGGAAGGTTTCGCAAGCTATTCTTGAATGTCAATAGCGTGACTTCTGCATCTCTTTTGACAACGAAAACAACTGGAAAATGTTCTTTAAGAAATCTGTAAAAAGACAGCCTTTGAAGCTGAGGTAGAAGATTGTATTTAGTTTAAACTAAATGATGTATTGGTTTAAATGTCTATAATATGTGTTCTATTATAGTTCTGTGGCTAAAACCACCATCAAATGTTCTTTTAGGAATCAGTAACAAGACACACCCTTTGGATTTGAGAAAGAAAACGGCATGCATTTTAAATTAATTTATTAGCAGATTTTAATTTAATTCAATAGCATGTATGCTGAATTACAAATGAGAGTAAAACCTGCATGGAAATGTCAAGTCAAGTCAAGTCACCTTTATTTATATAGCTCTCTTATATAAATGCTCTTTTTGAATAAATGTCATTATAGGAAACAATTACAAGACACACCCCATAAAGCTGAAATAAAAGAGTATTTGTATTTTTTATTAATTGACGTATGTGTTTACATTTCAATAGCATGTGGTGTGTTATAGTTCTGCAAATTCAACCGATGTCTAACTGTTATTCTATGAACCAGTAACAAGACACAGCCTTTGAAGATGAGATAAAATGCTGTATGTTTACAAAAAATTATATTTTAATAGGTTTGAATTTGATTTTGAATTTGATTTGAGTTCTGTATCCAAATTTTCTTATGAAAGTAAAAAATACATAGAAATGTGGTTCTATGAACCGGCAACAAGACACACCCTTTGAGGTTTAAATGTCAGACTCTGTGTATTTTAAATGTATTTATTCACATTTCTGAATATCAAACTCAGTCAAAACAACTGCAATGTGTTCCTCTAGGGGGCGGTGTACTGCACATCTTAATAAGCTTGTTCTCAATTTTTACATTTCAATCATTTTTTTTGTCTTATAGTTATGTGAATGATATCAACATTGAAATGTTCTTTTAGGAACAAATATCAAGGTACACCTTTAGAAATCGAGATAGAAGAGTACATTTATAGGAAATTAATTGATGTATTTGTTTACATTTTAATATCATGTGTTGTCTTATAGTTCTGTGAATAAAACCAACATCTACATGTTTGTTTAGGAACCACTAACAAGACACACCCTTTCAAGTTAAGATAGAAGAGCATATTACTTTACATTGATTAATGTATTCGTTGACATTTCAATATCATGTGCTGTGTTATAGTTTTGTGAATAAAACCAACATTTAAATGTTCGACTATGAACCAGTAACAAGACACACCCTTTGAA
>NW_015539915.1:1463732-1486379 GCF_001515605.1 Sinocyclocheilus anshuiensis
ATTTCACTGGTTAAGGTTAGGGTCAGGTGTGGGGTAGCTTTAGGGGTTAGCATGTTTTGTAGCATAGTGCAGGAAATCAACACTTTAATTGACACAACCAATAAAATCTTTAGAATCAGTTGTGGGGCGGAGTTTGCACTGAAGTGGATTGGGGGAAAAATTGCGCATGTGTGTCATGTGCCTGTCTGTCAATGGGAGGAAGCCACACCCTATTTTGGAGCTCCCAACCCGTTTTGGAGTTCCCGCCCGCATTTGGAGATCTCCAGGCTGCAGTTATACCCTTCTCAGAACTACTGCAGTATCTTCCTCTAGGGGGCAGTAATACTGGAGACTCTTTGGAAGGTTTTGCAAGCTATTCTTGAATGTCAATAGCGTGACTTCTGCATCTCTTTTGACAACGAAAACAACTGGAAAATGTTCTTTAAGAAGTCTGTAACAAGACACAGCCTTTGAAACTGAGGTAGAAGATTGTATTTAGTTTAAACTCAATTATGTATTGGTTTAACTTTCTATAGTAGTCCCTATCCTGCACTTTTACATTATAAGGTCTATCAGTTACAATACTTTAAGGCAGATTAAAATAAATAAAACACATTGTGTGTTCTCTTCTACATTTGAAAACAATTATAACACATTGTGTTTCTTGTCCTTGTGCTAAATCGTTAGAGAACTATTGAAGATTTCCGAGGCTGAACCTCTGACAAATGTCAAACCTCAAACGTCGAACCAACTTTATATCTGTGTGTCCTCAGTGAACTTCCAAGGGGCCGCTGGATGACTTTAAAAAATTTAAATCAATAAATTATTATTAATATACTAAAATAACCATACTCTAATGTAATACACAATTCTAAAACTTATTTGTTTTATTTAAGGAAATAAATATGAATCACAAAATTAATCGTGGTTAATTTAATGTATAAATACTCTCAATTTCTGGTAATAAACATAGTAAAAAAAAAATTGAGTAGCTTTGTCATGTATGTTATGTACAGCAGATATGTATGCAACAGAAATACCGGAAAATCGCTATTCATATCAGGTGTTGGTGTTCGTGTTGGACAACAAGTGACCATTGAGTCAAAAAGCTTTTTTTAATGTTTTTTTTATTAATACTCATAAATAAATACATACAGTAACATGTTAATAACAACAAAACGATGAGAAACAAAATAAACATAAAAAGGCAGAGAACTGTTTTAATTTGTATGTCACGGACTACGTGATGACGTATCACGTCGTAAGGTAAAAGAATCGCTGAATTGTTGTTTTTAGGGGAAATATTTCGCAGTAATGAGTCGTATTTCACACCCATGCAAACATCTTTATGGTGTTCTCAGTTCTAACGTGTTATAGACAAGATAATAAAATATGAATCTGGTAGCAAGCTGCATGATTTGTCTTGTAAAGCAAGAAATCTGACCTTTCTTTTAGATAGTGAACAAACAGCCACCTTTTTCCAAAGGACATTTCATATGTGAAAATCTGATCTCGTGTAAATGCATCATTTACATCTTTCCCTCCCATTTGTTTTTCCAGATGTTAATATTGTGAAACACTGAATCGCTAGAATGGCTCTGAGACACTTGTCGGTGAAGGCTCTCCTCTTCTTTGGGCTTTGTCAAGTTGGACGCAGAGGTTTTGCCTCTGCACCTGAAGTTAGAGAGGCACCAAAGAAAATTGGTACGATAAAGTTAACATGATTAATTTGTTATGTAAGAATCGTAAGACTTTAATCCCTGTAAAACCTGACATGAAATATGAAAATTTGATTAAAAAAATGTTTATTAAAACTTTACATAAAATATAAAAGAAAAAGGGTTGCATATGTGTTTCGTGTTGAGTATCGTATTTAATATTTCAGGCTTTTATGACTCATATAGTATGATATAGTGAAAATATAAAAAAGCTCTATAGTGTTTTATTGTGTGGGCAAAACTTATAAAGCAATGCAATCAATGATGATTTAGAGATAAACAAATAAACATTCCTCAAAAGCCTGATGAATCATATTTGATATTCACATATGAACTTGATATTTCTAAAAATGATTTGTGGATAGGGAAGTAAACCTAAATTGCTTCACTCCAGTAAGTGTTCATCTTCAAATAATTTTTTTTATAGATTTCCCAGCAAAAACGCACATAAAACATGAAGCTAAAAGTGGGTGTTTTTAGAATGATACTAAAAGGCCTTTTACTTGCTAAAAAAATATAAATCAGATTACAGAAGCCATGTAGTAGTTTGGGTGCAAAAGTTTTGCTCTTCTTAAAAATGTAGAGGCCTTAGAAATGAATGTATCAAGTATAATAGGGCTGTGTTTGGTGGGATCTGATAAATGTGCATTTCTTCTTCAGCAATAATTGGCAGTGGTATTGGAGGCACAGCAGCAGCGTTTTTCTTGAGACAAGAGTTTGGACCGGCAGTGAAGATCGAAGTGTTTGAGGCTGGGACTGTGGGAGGGCGTCTGGCCACTGAAAACATTGGGGGATATGAGTATGAGACAGGAGGATCCATTATTCACCCCCTCAACCTGCACATGAAGCACTTTCTGGACCGACTCGGTCAGTATGCACTTCCCTCTCAAGCTTTCCTTATGATGTTCTTCTCTAAAATGCAGAACTGGATAGTACTTTTCGGCTTAACCTTGCATATGTCATATTCTTTGATCAGGTCTGTCTCCTCGTGCTGATGTATCTTCTAAACTGGCGATATTTGACGGGAAGGAGCTGACCTTTGAAGAGAGCGACTGGTTCATAGTGAACTTCATACGCATGCTGTGGAGATATGGATTCAACTTCATTCGAATGCATATGTGGGTGGAGGGCATACTGGACAAGTTTATGAGGTTCGTCTGTTGTGTTGCCATTATTTATTTCTAGTGGTGAATAGACTGAACATAACCAGTTAATATTAAAGTATTTTTATTGTCCATTTCTGTCCTCTCTGTAGGATATATCAGTACCAGCAGTTTGGCTACTCGTTCTCCAGCGTGCAGAAGCTTCTTCATGCTATGGGTGGAGACGGCTTCCTCACTCTGGTCAATCAGACGCTGGAGGAGGCCATGCTGGCTGAGGGCTTCTCTCAGGTCTTTCTCAATGACGTCGTAACACCCGTCACAAGAGTCAACTATGGCCAAAGTGTCCGAATCAATGGATTTGTGGGTATGCTTGTATTATATATATTGACAATTCTTCACTAATAACAATTGGGTCGGTGAAATGACACTCTTTTTTTGATGTTTTTTTTGAACAAATGATGTTTATACATACAATGACTTGAATATAATTTTTCTATGATAAGCAGAATTTTAAATTCTGAATTAAAGTTCATTCAAGTAGGGAAAAAATAGCTTTGCATAATTTTTATTATTATTTTTATTTCTCAGGGCGAATAAGCAATGAAACTGGTATTAGTATATTTTAATGCTGTCAAACGATTAATCGCATCCAAAATAAAAGTTTTTGTTTATTATATATGTATGTGTATATATATATTATATATGTACTGTGTATATTTATTATGTATTTATAAATACACACATATACAGTATATATTTTGAAAAATGTACATGTTTATACATGTATATTCATATTCGTATATTTTATATATATAAATATATTTAACATATAAACATAACATATTTGCTTGCATGTGTTTGTATTTATATATATATACATAATAAATATACACAGTATACACATATATATTATGTAAACAAAAACTTTTATTTTGGATGCAGTTAATCGTTTGACAGCACTAGTATATTTATAACATTTGATTTTTTTTATTTTTTATGGGTGTGCCAAATCAAAATCATCTGGTGCAACCGTGCAATTAACTTATGACGGTTTGTCAGTGTCAGTAAGTCTCTTAAAACATCAGATAATTTAAGCTTTTTATGACGAGGCAAGATAAGTTTAGGTTGTAAGATGTCATGTCGCACCGACCCCTAGAAAACGTAATATTTATAAATGAATGATTTATGATATTTCCAAAAAATTATTTTTACCGTGAAAAATGTAAAAACATTTAAAAAAATAATGATCAAGATATGTACATTCACAAGTATTTGAGGAAAATATGTAATTATATTTTACTTAAACCAATTGACATTTTAGAGTCATTACCTTTACATTTTTTTCTACGTCAAGTTTTTCAGAATTAAACCAGCATGAATGCAAAGATACATTTTTAAAAAGTTGCAATGTGTTTTAAACTAGTTTTTAAAAGGATTTTTTTGTCCCTTTTCTCAATTGTGTACACTATGATTTGCCATTGCCTCAGATGCCATAGAGAACATTAGCTGCAATAATTTATCAGGCATTTTTGCAGTTAGTTTTGTATCACAAATTTGATGTTGCAAATATGATGTTTTGCATCACTACCAGTGTAAAATGGCCCTCTCACAAAATCCGTTGAGGAGAACTGATTTATTAGATACAGAAGTGTGTGAATATGGCATATTGTATTTGTAGGTGCTATTGCACTAGCAGGAGCAGACTCAGGATTGTGGGCAGTGGATGGAGGGAATAAGATGGTTTGTTCCGGCCTTCTGTACCACAGCAAAGCGGAACTTGTTCCAGCTCGTGTGACAGCCATCTCCATGAAGATGAGACCATCCAAAACTGGTACAGTCCACTTTGAACATTATAGAGAATCGTTTTATATATTATGTACACTGCCAACAAAAGTTCACAAGTTTGGGGTCAATAAGTTGATTTCTTGCCAACCCCAAACAGTCATATTTTATCAATTTTGTTGTTGTCCTTTCAGGTTCCGCTGCAAATTTCTACGAAGTGAACTACGTTGGTGAGTCTGGTGCCGCCCATTCCACGTACGACATAGTTGTAGTTGCCACACCTCTCCACCAGGGCATGTCTGACATCAACTTCTCAGGCTTTTCTCCACCCATTCCAACCCACTTCCCTGGCCGCTACCACCAAACGGTGGCCACGCTGGTCCACGGCCTGCTCAATGTGTCCTATCTGGGCACCACAGAGAAGCCAGAACGCTTCTTTGTTTCTGACGTCCTCACATTAGACAACAAAGCCTCCGAGATCCACAGCCTGAGCTCTCTGAACCCGGTAAAGATTCCCAAGGGTTACTCCCCCAGCCCTGCCAGTCAACACAAAGTATGGAAGATCTTCTCCTCCCAGCCACTTTCTCAGAAGAATCTGCAGCAAATCTTCCTTTCCTGGGACTCTGTGTTGGAGAAGCGCTGGCTCGCGTACCCCTCCTACAGCCCACCGCACCGCAGGACGCCTCCCTTCATCCTCCATGATCGCCTCTACTACCTCAATGCCGTGGAGTGGGCGGCTAGCGCCATGGAGATGAGTGCCATTTCCGCCCGCAATCTGGCCCTGCTCGCCCACCACCGCTGGTACGAGCAGACGGCCAAAATCAACCAAGAGGACCTGCACACCAGACTCAAAGGTGAACTTTGAAAGAGGAGCACTGCGGAACTGGGTTCATAAGCAATAAAATCTAGTATGGAGATGAGAGATTGGATTTTTGAAAGGCAGACCTGTGCTGTATATTTTTAAAATGAATTTCTTAGGTTATTACATAGGTAATTACAAATAAGCACATCCACAATAATCATTACTGAAATTTACTAGATTTGCTGTTTTAATTAAAATACAAAGTAATTTATTATTAAAATAATTAATAACTATAAAAGAGATTTGACTGACGATAAACTCTATTACTTTGTCTCCTACAAATTTTGGCCTGGTATTTAAAGTAGAATCACTTAAAATGATCAAAAATAATTTTCCTTAATTTAAATAAAGCTGAACTTTATATATATATATAACACAAACATGAGAAATGTTGCTTTTGAAGTACTAAAATTCAAATAAATATAAATAAAAGCTAAATAGAAATATAAAAAATAAAAAAGATTTCTAAAACATGCATTAAAATGAAAACTAAAATTTTCTAAATGAATAAATACTGTTATAGTGTATAAGATAACACTTAATCAAATGATTATATATTATATCAGATAAACATACCATATTTAATAAATATTTGTAATTTTAGTTTTGTTTTAGATTGCTAAAAGCGAAATTTGTAAATGTTCATTTCGTACCGGTCACTTACGGGTAAAACAGCAAGTTTCACAAACTACCAAGCCATAGAGAAAACAATTATTTGACATCCTTTTTGTACACAGTCTGTCTATATTAATCTTTGTGGGTGAATCTCTTGAAACCTGTCTCTTGAAACGTGCTGTAAAATCACAATTAAGCGCGTTTAATCTGAATTTTTGGGCGTGTGTGTTATTCTCAGTGATGATCTTCATTATATTTTTTACCATATTACTTTAAAATGGCATAAATTAAAGACTGTACAACAAATACAACCCTTCATGATAATTACAACTTCAATTTTTGGATTGTTTTGTGTTATGACCTGGACTTGTTCTAGACAAGTTTCATGAGATTCACTCTTGTATCCTTCAGGAACATTTTAGGAAGAGCAAGCCTAGATGCTCTGTAAAATGTCACAGTAGTAGTGGCCGTTTATGTGATAGAGTGTGGATATACAGTCCACTTAACTGCTTGTGATGAGACACTGTAGGAGCGCTGTGATTAGCACTAGACACAGCTCTCTCTCTCTCTCTGTCTCTTCTCAATGAAATGGAACAAAGTAATGATATTGATTACTACTGCTACTTGCGTGTGTGTGTGTGTGTTTGGTGGGCACCATCATGTGCCAGGCTTCCACAGATTTGATATTTACCTGTGTTTAACTGTGGTTAAATCAGTCTGGTTCACCTGCTCAGTCCTCGAACTTGAATACAGCCTCAGTGACCTATAACTCTCATGCATGTGGCTAAGAAACTTTAGAATTCTTATAATTTTATTCTTCCTGCAAAATGTGCATTTAGTATAATGTTAATTATTCTTGGTGCCTTAAAGTGTCTTTATTTTTCAAAAATGCAAAGAATTTAAGAATTTGAAAGAAAGGATGTGTGACTTGATTTTACTTCAGCTGACCAAAGTCAAGTTTTATGAATATATATTTTGATGACATTCTCCTCCCAAATCCTTCTGAAAAATGTAAACTAAAAGTTAAGCAAAAATCTATAAAAACTCTTTCCCAGTTGCACAGACAATCACAGTCCAGGCAAAAGTTAATACTACTGACACATGGGCTGGGGCTTGATATGTTTCTAACTTTCTGACTTTATTTTTCATGCAAATGAGCCGTTCTGATCAATGGTTTGCTTGTAAATGTTGCCTTCCTGGAAAGCAAAATATTCCATTTACATATTTTAAATTTTTTGTTTGTTTATTTTTTTAACAAGGAGGAACAGTGTTAAGAAATGAATGAAGAGTGCTTTTATAAGAACAAATGGATGCTGTTTAATAACTTAAGAATGAGAATTTTGTTGATTGAAGATCACAACCTGTTTACAATTGCAATAAAATTTAATGTCTTTTAATATGTAATTAAATGTCTTTGTGTATAAATCTTGCATATCCACCAGTTCATGTCACCCCTGTGGGCTTTAGATAGCCAGTAAAGGGCCACTTAAAGTGTAGCTCCTTTTTGAGCTGTTACTTATCTTATTATTCATATGACCATTGAAAGTGATACATATAAAATGGTACAAGGAGAGGCTTAACCTCTCTAGAGGAACGGTTAATATTCCCAGATGTTTTCCTATCTAAAACAATACATTTTTACAATCACAAAGTGTGTTTAATGTGGCATACAGGTGTAATATATTTATGGAGGAATCACACCAGTGACAAGGAAATACTGGAGATGTGAGAGGATCCTCTGGGACCAGGGAGCGTGAGAGAGCAGCTCTGGGACTGGACACCAACTCTGACCGAAGCTACTACGGGAAACACTGCGGCGGCTATGGCTGGAACTTCTTTAGCATGAATCTCTGCTCCATCACGAGAGGAACCTTTGTGTCAAGAGATGATGACCCTGTCCGTCATGTCAGGAACCTCTCGAAAGCTTTGAAACAGAAGCTGCCATGATGTAATGCCTGTTACTCTCACACACATCTGCAATCTTTAGTTTTTGCAGGAACCTTTGAAGCAGCAGTGTGAGAAACCTCAGGGACCAGCAAAGCTGTGAAATGGGCATCCTAGTATTTTCAAGGCAGGCACCTCTCTGGGCCCTCAGCTTTAGTAGTTTGTTTATGGCAGCCTACACTGGTGTTTCTGAAGCGGCCCAGACAGGATCTCTGGGCCCAAGGCAGCTGAGAAAAGGAGCAATAGTGAGAGGAACTTGTAGGCCTGGCTTGACAGGGAGGTTGGGGACGGGGCAGCATCAGTGTCCTGGTCCACCTCACTGTGGTCCTCCTGAGCCATGGTAGATTTGGGTGGAGAGAAACGAGTAAAGAAGAGGCGAACCTCCTCTTTTTATGCCTTCTTTCTTTCTTCCCTCTCCCGCTCGTCTCGTCAGGATGAGGTTGGAGCACCGCCGTGTAGTCGGTGGGTGTCAGTGGTGAACTCACCTCCTTCCTCCGCTTTCTCTCCTCGATAGTCGCCGTCCCATAATCAACACGATAAACCACTATCAACAACTGTTGATAACACTAAACTCCATACTCACCACGAAGGGATTTATATAGTCCTGCGTCACGTTCCAAAACTCCTGAAATATTCATAAGGGCTCATACAGAGCCGAGCACAGCAGATTCTCACACACATTAAAACAATGTCTAATGACGAATTACGTGAAATCTAAAAACACACATCTAATCCATGTGTATTCAAAACAAATGTATGAATATTTTAAATTTTTTGTAAAAAAAAAAAAAATTTGCCATCACTGGCTGACTGTACATGATTTTCTACTTTAAATCATATAAAAGAATACCCCTGAATTGTAAACAGCCCTTTTTTGGCAAGTTTTCTGTAGTGCACTTCTAAACACAGAAAATAACTCTACACTTCCGTTATAATACATCTAATCTTCTATTGTGTAAAGGCATGGCCAATGTTGTTCAGTGAATTTACACAGCCACAATTCAGTCATTTCATTTCACTGATGCAAGAATTTACTTGATTGGAAAAGTGACTTCTGTGTGAGCCTGCTTCATATATCGCTTAACTCTCTCAAAATACATGTTTTGGGAAAAAAAAAACTGTTTACAGCATACAGCATTTACTAATATTCTGCAGTTCACCAACATTCATTCACAATTAATTTGGACTGCATGAATATTATTAGTATTATTATATTAGTATAATATTTTCATTATTGAAAAAATTAATAGCAAAAACCTTGGAATAATGATGAATGATCTTTCATACAAGCACTGGGTCAGTGATTATCGGGAAAAACAAAATATTCCAAATTTATTCGAACAAACAAAACAAACACACAAAATCTTTGTGTAGTTACACCATAGTGCTTCAGGGATTTTATCATTTTAATTTTCTGTCTTTTATCCTAGAATGAGACTCAAATCTTTATTTATGTCCAGTTTCGGTTTCAGACACAGTGCTTCCTTCCAAAATCGGCTCAGTAGTCTCAGCGGTCACGCTTTCCGCTGTGCTCTTTGTCTTTGACAAACTCCCGTAAATCGCCATGGCCTGAAGACGGTAGAGAACAATGAGGTATACATGTCAACTAGGGACATGAGGGTTATTATTAGGAAATATTATGTGCAATATATATATAAACGAAGCCATACCTGAGTGACCATGCTGCTGATGTCTCCTGTGTTAGAAGGCAGTAAGATGGTGTTGGATTCCTTGGCCAGGTTGGAGAAAGCAGAGACATACTGTTCGGCCACAGTTAAAGATGCTGCAGCGTTTCCATTCTGTACAGATACAGTTATGAACGGTCAATAAGATGCCTTGATAATGTAAAACAGCCGGAACTCACTATGTTCATCTCTGGTTTAATATTGTATCAGTTTACACGCACGATTGATTCCTCTCTGCTAATATATAGTGTGATGATGTATAAGTGTGATATGGGTTCGTATGAAGGTTCTTCATCAGGTGAATCAGATCTACCTGCTGAGTGAGCGCCTCGGACAGCAGCCGGATAGCTTTGGCCTTTGCCTCAGCTTTAGCCAAAACAGCATTCGCTTCACCTGTACAGGGTGAAACAATATCATTAATATGACGGTGGGCATAATGAATATTTCAACATTAATATAATTATGAACATAAATAATCATAATAAATGAGTAAATATTTATTTGAGAATAAATGCAACATAATAATAATAAAAAATAATGATTTTGTTATCCTTAATAATAACAAATATTTATACAAACATTATACAAAAATAATAACCTTTATACCAGGGCTGCCCAAACTCGGTCCTGGAGGGCCGGTGTCCTGCAGAGTTTAGCTCCAACTTGCCTCAACACACCTGCCTTTAAGTTTCTAGTATGCCTATAAGAGCTTGATTAGCTGGTTCAGGTGTGTCTAATTGGGGTTGGAGCTAAACTCTGCAGGACACCGGCCCTCCAGGACCGAGTTTGGGCACCCCTGCTTTATACAATTATTGAGAGCATTCTTACATATAATATTGTCTCATGGTACAGTAATATAACAGTTAAACAGAAGAACAAACTCACAAATAATTAATCAGGCAAATAAGATTACTGGCTATAAATAACATTCACTTCAGGTCTTATTTGATTGTTTTACGGAAAAAACAGAAATTGGGATTTTTAAAGATCATCCTCATCCCCTCCACTCTACTTCTGAAATGCTTCCATCAGGGCATAGGCTTAAAATTCCTCTGGCCAGAAGAAATGCTTATAAAAAAAATAATTTGTCCCAATGGTATTTGTTATTTTAAATCGGATTATTGTTTGAAGGAAATGCAAGAGAGTGGTTGGTAGTACAGTGTTTAATGGATTTCATGGAATACATTGATTTATATATATTACTGTGGATGATGATTTGTAATGTGTAAGGAATGTTTGGGGTTGAGTCAGTTACCTAAACTTGTGTAATTTTATGTTGTGCTGTGTTTTTTAGGATTAATGTGGATGCATCTATGTCACCAGTGTCAAAGACAAATTTCTGCTCTGTGACAAGAAGAACGGACAATAAAGTTAAACTTAAATTATATAATTAATTATATTATTATTAGAAATTATTTTAACAATCAAAACAACAATATAAACAAGCAATTATTTTTGTTTATTATTTATGATGTTTATTATTATATTATATATGTTGTGTATTTTATTACTTATATTCACTATTAATAATAGTAAAATATAATCATATTAAAAATAACATTTATTATTATTATTAACAAGAACAACAACAATAATAAAAAGTAATAATAATTATTATTATTATTAAATCAACAAGAAACAGCATTCCCAACCCATTTTATTTGCTATCTGACACATTTCTAAGGGAAACTGGATATCCAATGTAAAAATTGTAACATTAATGTAAACCAACATTAACAACAAGTTGTAAATCATCATAAACCAATAGTCCACAAGGCCTTTTTTGGAATATATTTTTGTTTTTGTTAATATTATGAATTAGTTTATTTTAATTTGAGTTAAGTTGTATTGATTTTGTTATGTTTTTGTCATTTTTATTAGTTAGTTTTTTAAAAATGTCTATATAGTTTTTTTAGTACCTCAACTTAAAATGAGAAGTGATGCCTTGACAACTATATATTTTTTTACTTTATTTAAATTAATTTATAGATTTTTTTTTTTCAATACTGAAAATGTTTTTGTATTTTAAGTTAATGAGACTTCAGCCAAAAAGGAAATGCAGTTCAGAGGTTATTACATAAATCATTTTGAAAAAACTACAAAACAAAACCTCAACAACACATTTGTTTTCTACTACAAACATTAAGTGAAACCCCAGATGTTAAGTAAAAAAACCCCACCAGCAGCTTTGTTAATCTGTTCGGCCTTCTGTCCCTCAGACGCCAGAATCTGAGCCTGTTTGCGCCCCTCGGCCACATTGATGGCCGCCTCCCTCGTCCCCTCTGACTCCAGAACAGTGGCTCTCTTCTTCCGCTCGGCCTCCACCTGACCGTGATTCATGTTAGTTCAGTCACATAACTGAGAGGAGATCACTGTAGTCTGAGAGATGAAGTTGAAGAGCAAATCGTCATACCTGCATTTGCATAGACTCTTTTACCCGTGGAGGAACGTGAATGTCTTTGATCTCGTATCGAAGACATCGAATCCCCCAATCATCTGATGCCTGGTTTATTGAGTGGACCATATTGGCATTCAGGGACTCTCTTTCCTGTCAAACAGCAAAAATGATCCTTAAGCACACAAATGAATGGTGAATAAGATATTGTGTCAGTCACTGAGAGATTGTCTGGCATTCACACCCTAAACACTTTGTCCAGGGTGAGTTTTCCCAGCTCTGATCTCATGGTGGTCTGTGCCAGCTGGGTGACAGCATATTCTGGGTCCTCCACTCCATAACTGGCCTTCAGAGGAGAACAAAAGCACACTGTGAGAGGAAAAGCCAAAAGAAATACTGGCAGAAAGCAGAAAAGTACTTACCTTAAACGGGTCGAGTATCCTGAGATATAAAACTCCATCTATCTGCAATGTCACGTTGTCTAAAAGCAAAACGACATATTGGTTTCATCTAAAACAATCCATGAAAGTAGGAGTGGATAAAGATCACAACGCCAGCCTGCGACTTACCGAGGGAAACTGCTGACTGCTCTGGCACATCGATCACTATCTCTTTAAGGCTTTGAACATATTTAACTCGGTCCAAGATGGGAATTAAGAAGTTTAGACCCTGCAGGAAACAAAAAAGTGTGTTATTTTAATGGCTGGAAATGATTTAAATACATTGAAGCTATTCGTAAGGGTAACTCACTGGTTCCAGGATTCGGTGGAAACGGCCCATCCTCTCCACTACCCAAGCTTCCTGCTGGGGTACGAACAGAACCACAGTGTTCATAGGGAGGCTGGAAGCCCATCGCTGCTGAGCTCGGCTCCCCCACAAAGCAGGCACGGTTTGCCGTGAATGCTGCACACAGAAGAGACAGAATGCAATGTAGTAAAGAAAAGAAGCAAATTACATGGCTCCACACACACATATAAAAAGTATAATACAAATAATAATTACAATACTCATTTATATAGTATTTTGTGCAACAATTATTATTTGTATTATATATTAATTACTGTATATTATAAATGTTATTAATAATTGTATTCTGTAATTATTTAAGAATACATGTAACAATTAATGAGTAATAAAAATGTTTGTTTAAACAAATACAACAATTACACATTAAATATAATTTAATACACATTAGTGCTGTCAGACGATTAAATGCGATTAATCGCATCCCAAACATTTTTTTTGTTTGTGCGTGTGTTGTGTACATTTATTATGTACATATAAATACACACACATGCAGTATATTGAAAAAAATATTTACATGTATTTACATGTCTATATTTATATTCATATAATTTATATCATAAATAAATATATAAAAATAAAATTTTTCTGAAATGTATACATGCATGCGTATTTATATTTTTGATTGCTTCCATTGTCCTCATTTGTAAGTCGCTTTGGATAAAAGCGTCTGCTAAATGACTAAGTGTAAATGTAAATATACATAATAAATATACACAGTATACATATATTATGTAAACAAAAAAAACGGTTATTTTGGATGCGATTAATCGTTTGACAGCACTAATATATATTAGGGCTGAAACGATTCCTCGAGTAACTCGAATAGTTTAGTTTATTTTTTGTAACTACACACGGAACACTGTTTGCGCCCACAGATCATTATTACTGACGCACAACCCGATAAACGCTGGATAGCCTGCGTCTAGAGGTGTTCGATTCCAGGTTTTTTGGAGTCGACTATGACTCTCGGTTCCGGCCCTGTCCCAAATGGAACACTTCATGTGCACTTGCGGTCTTACGGACTTACAATGGTTGCCGCGTGCGCATTAGGGATGGGAGTATCGATCCAAAGTATCGATATATCGATACTGACGCGAGTATCGAAAGTATCGATACTCAAACAAAAATTATATACCGTATTTGAACCATGTGTAAACAAAAATATAACCTAATAAGTTACAATTAAGGCATATTGAATGTTAAAATGCGTTTTAAAAAGAGTTAAGTGTGTATCATTACCCATTTTACTCTTAGTAATTTAATAATTTAATAAATGTCATAATTTAAAAGTTTAGTTCAGAAGTATCGAATCGGTATCGATATCGACGATACTGCCTTGAAAAATATCGGTATCGTATCGAAAACAAAATAAGTGGTATCGCCCATCCCTAGTGCACATGTCCGTTAAGTCCACGAGACCGTAGTGTGTCCCATGCGTCATTTTAGCGTTCAGAAGGGTGCTTGCGAGCGCCCTCGATCTGCACTTCTGCTGAGCCCGCACTGGGGCGAGCTCCACAGCAGACTTACCCGCCCACCATTGGAGTCGATGGAATCGACTCCTCGACTCCATTTGGCGTGCCTGTCCAAATTAGTCCAATTTATTGGTGGTGACATTACCTTTAAATGAGCTATCAATGATCAACGTTGTTAGCGGATGCCGACACCTAATTTTACAAAGGGAAAACTCTGTAAACAAAACAAAAAAAAGGCCGTGGTGGATTATGTCAGAATTAAATAAGGTATTCTGTAATGAATTTGTCTCATTATAATGGTCAGGGGATGGTGATATATTGGCTTAAACAGCATTGATATTAAAAATAAATACAATGATACAAAAATACATACGAATGTAAACTTGTTAATTTTTTTATTCTTGTTTATCATCGCAGTGATCGTTTCACAAGAGTTTCCGCACCGAGTCTATTTTTGTTGTGCTGCACCAAGCGGCAACCTCCCGCTCTCTCTCGTGAAGCCAACATGGTGACGCGCTGCCAAGATGGCGGCGGCCAGCTCCGCCCACTTTGAGCTTCAAAACCGCTCTTCAGAGACATTACGTCCATGTTTTTATACAGTCTATGTGCTGCACATGCTGAATTAAAGTGACAGCGCATTGCTCACGGTAAAAATGAACATAGATTGATACGAAATGTATTAATTACACCATAAATGCAAGTAAGTAGGCCTAAAGACGGGTTTTTTTTTTTTTTTACAGTTAACACGGTTTTTTAGCAATGGGGGTAAAGCAAGGAAAAAGTACCCTTTTAAATAAATAGGCTACGCTACGGCAACATAGATGGCACTCGTGGAGTTAGAAAAACTTCTTTATGACCAGCAGGATTGTAATAAGGATGGAATGCAAAAGAAGACAGACAGCTGTTTCGGTCAATGGTAAGTTTTAATTTAAATTGTTTGTGATAGCCTACTACCTTTTAACGTAAGAAATGTAGACTGCAGGCTGTGTTTACGTTTTGCCACTTGCTTGAGTTTCTTAATAATATATAATGTTAAGTAGCCTATATACAGAAGCAGGATGACCATATTTTAGTTTTCCAAAAAGAGGACAGTGGGTGCGGGCCGGGCGGGACGGGGGGCTGGGGTGTGTTTGGTGGTTAAAGTAATGCTGAAAGTGCCCAAAGTAGCGCAATCTCAAATATCAAAACTCAAAATATGTCATTTCCATACCTAATATACATATTTTACAGTCACTGTTATGCATATTGATCATAAACACAGCCAAAAAGCTTCCTACCAGTGGCCCTTCTTCACAAAACTTAACATCTAGCACAGTTTTATCATAGGTGGAATGCAAAATGTTTCAATACAAGCATTTCAGTCAAATGTAGGCTAATTTATGCAACATTTCAAACCTGTAACCAGGGCCGGCCCTGACCAATTTGGTGCCCTAGGCAAGATTTTAGCTGGTGCCCCTTGCAATTCCACCACCGATCATTCACACAGAAACCGCATAGCTTTATGACATAAAACAAATTACATATAAATAAGACGGTTGCACAAAAAATAAATAAATAAACTGACTTTAACTCAACTAGCTTTTTTAAATTAGAGAACTTTATCGTCCAAAGGCAAAAGACAAGAAAGAATTAAAATATGTGTAGGAAGAATATGGTTAGTTGCTTCATTATATTTTGATCTAATTTCAAAACCTGAAGCAAAAACAGAATGGTTTGACTTTAGCTTTGTGAAATTAGGCTACATAAAACATACCAAACAGCAGATGGGCTGAATGAAAATGCAAATTCACTCTGTCAGTAGGTGGCGCTTAAAGAACAGCAGCAATACATTGTAAACACTAAATGCATTATACAGAGGCAAGATGAAAGGAAAATACCAGCTAAACTGTTTCTTAAGACAGTCAGTTCCCCTCAGAGATACATTCATACTTCGCGTATTGTGAACTGTGAGCTTGCTCTGCCTGATAATGTATTTTCTCCTCTTTGTGTCTTTGGCCTCTAAATCAAAAGAAATCAAGCCATGGCAACAGTTTAAAAGCAGCCCAATTCCATCTGAAAAAAAAAACGCGGACTTGACAACACTGCATCCAACACGAGCTGCAGGAGTCAGATTTGACTGATCACAGGTTGAGAGGAGAGATGGCTGACAGACTATGCTGGAGGATTTGCTGCTCAACAGATCCTGAGCTCATTGAAAAATATCTGATCTTCCTTTACACGGAGCGCACGTGATCGCGAAATCGAAAGTGTACAGCGAGCGCTCATCCAAAAGAGATTATATTCTCCACATATTGATAGCGGCATATTGATTTGAGAATCAGTGAAGACATCAGCGATTTCTGAGTCGACGTACAACGAGAGTCGATTCCAGTGCTGGAGTCGACTCCGACTCTAGAGCTATTCAGAGACGAGGAATCGACTCTTAATCTATGTGATATTAGTCATTTTCAATACTATTTAGGGCAGATAGGGTGGATAGTATGCACATTGGGACGCAGGGATATTTAAGACCGTAAATCAATATGGTGGCTAACGTTAGTTATGATGTCCCTACGTTAGCTATGTTTTCTGAAAGACTAAGCGCCATTCATGTTGATTGTCTCATTCTCTCTCTGTGACACACACACCCCATACAGTTATGCATAAAAATACCACAGAAAGAAAGTTAGTCAATATCACACGAAGAGTGCCAGTTTTCACCTCTAAAAATCAGCATGACTACAAATGTGATACTGATTTTATGCAACAGTTCAAGTAAACAAGTTAATATTAAGAGACTTACGTTTTAGACACTATATTGCCTGTCTTTGCCAAAAAAAAAAGATCCAAAATTAAAGTGAATTGCTGCCACCTACTGGCGGATTTAATTTCACATTTAAAGTATCTTTTGTTTTTCATTTAGAAAATAATTGTAAATATCAGTATTCAATGTTTTACGTTTAAAATAACAAAATATAATTTTGACTCAAAAGATGATGCACACTTTTAGGGAAACAAAAAGGCTTTATAAAAGTAAAAATGCCCATAAAATGTAAAAATCAATTTAAACTTATTGGAACAGATTCATTTCTATCACTGCTGTGAACTGAGCAGTACACAGAATATGAAGGATATCAAAAACAAGTTGTACACACACACACACAAGTACGTACAGAGACATTTAAGAGGGTTTATTCTCCAAATAACTATAATTTCACGTTGCAGAAAAATGTGTTTAGAAATTGTGTATGGTCTCTTGTTCTTGTTCCAAGTTACCTTCCTGTCCACTGATTTTTGCCTCTCACAAAAGCCACAAAGCCTTCCAAGAAGACAGTAAAGGCTTATGTCATGCTTGAGCTTTAGTTAGGCTGAAACTTGAAAGTTCCGTTGCACGACATAAATGCAATGTTTAGGTATTATTATTATTTTTATTACTATTATTTTGATTTATGCCTCAGTTTTAGTTTGTACTGTTTACCTTTTTTTAAAATAATGTGAAATATATTTTTATATTTCTTGATTTATGCCTTCATTTTAAGTTGCAATGTTTACCTTTTTTAAAGTAATGTGAAATTGATTTTTGTATTTTTATTTATTTATTTTATTTAGATTTTTATTTGATCGTTTTTGTATTTGCATTTTGAATGTAATTTGGCAATTAAATGCATTAAATGGGTTTAGTTTTCACCGTTACTGAACAATTAATTTCAATTTTATCATTACAGTTAATGTCTATTTTATTTGAAGTAATAAAAGTAAAAAATGTTTTATATGATTTTAGTTTTTGTTAACAAAATTACCATGGTGACTTAAGCAAAAATGGAAATTCAGTTCAGAAGTGAGGCAAGTTAATGCATGAATCATTCACAATAACATTTTAGATAAATTTTGATTTCAGATTTGACCTTAACACCCTTAAAGTATTCGTTTCTGGTAGTAGTACCAGAAACTAGTACAACTTGTACCGTTTTTGTTTTTTTGTGCTGTCAATCAAGATAAATTCCACTGTGACTGCAATGGCAAAAAAAAAAAAAAAAAAGTCATTCTGACCTCTACCAAAAAAAAAAAAAAAAAAGGTTTATACAAACGGTCCCCTTCCATTTAAGGCTTTTAACAAAGGTTAAAGTTGAAGTTTACATACACAGGACCGTGGGATGGAAGTCTGATGAAACAAATAGCTACAATCATCACGTGCTCAAAGAAAATCACATTATTGCGATTTTAATGTAATTAATAAATTAATTATTATTTAAATGATCTTTAACGTAAACGTGCGACCAAGGTCATTTCTATGTCTTTGATTTCGAAGTGAATTTTATTAAATTAAATGAAGTGTCGAGCAGTGCGAAGTCCTCAGAGCAACATCGCACACGTGTGTTACCTTTAAAAGGCCGCTCCCTGCCCGACACACCACCGTCCTGAGCATGTTCAGTCTTTATGCAAACAGACGCTAAAAGATGAATGTGACAACTGAACGAATTCTTCTCGAGTTTGCACTACAAACGTGACCCTGTTACAGCTGCGGAAATCACGTTACAACACCACGAGCGTGCGTCAGTGACAAACATCCGAGTCTGCGAGGGAAACAAATGCTTTTATTATTTGGTTCCGGTGTTGTGCCAACGTCCGTAACTGAAACCGGGTGTGAAATATTACAAACAAAAAGATAACAGTGTTGCAAAAATTATAAGTATCACACTTTCATAAATTCTGTAGTACTGCATCAAATAGTTGTACATAAGTCAACAGAAATGATAGTTTGTTGTGGTGAATGTGCAAAGTGGGCTCACATTGACAGCTCAAGTCCAGTGTTGTTATTAACTAAAAAATATGATAAAACTATTAGTTTTCATAATTGAAAATTAGGCTAGAATAAAATAAAATATAACGATTTGACGAAACGTGCATACAAAATTACAAATGAAGTACTACTAAAACTAACATTGAAAAAAAAATAAAGCTAAATTGAAATATAAAAAAATGACAAAAGTGCAAATTTGCAAAAGTGCAAATAAAAAACGACAAAAGTGCAAATAAAATTAAAATCTAATTAGAAAAATCTATTTTGAAATATTAATAAATACAAATAATATACTATATAATAATATAATAGTATAAAAAGAATATTGAAATAACAAATTGTGTTCAGTCAGTGCTCAGTCACAATGGAGATTTGTCGAAATAATGCATTGTAATGCAAGTTAAAATAAAAAATATTCTTTCAAAAATTCATGTATTTTAATTGGTTTGACATGTGTGTCAAAGTCTCATATGACAAAGTCTCAGAAATTAATTAATTTTCACAGCAGGAGGGTAAATAACAGAAATATTAATTTTATTAGTATTTGACTTTGTTTTTCAATTTTTTGTCCATACGTCCACCTGATGGAGTATCGAATAAACATAGGCTACAATTATGTTTACAAAAAATAAAACAGAAAAAAGAACAAAAAAGGTAAACAACTACAAAAATAAATAAATAAAAAGTGCCAGGGGTAATCATATACAATCAGAATGAGGGTCCAATCAGATTTAAAAAATATCAAATAATGATTTTTTTTGAAATCACAAACTTTCAGTCTTAAAGTTAAAGAGCTCACAGACTTTTAAAATCTTCATATATTTTTTTCGTCCAGAGTCTCTAATACGGTCTATTCACAGCATTATAAATTATAAATGTGAATGAATTAATTAAATAAAATAACGTTTTATCCTCGTTAGAATATTCAGAGAAGCCAAAAAGTAAATTTTCTCATAAAACTGAGGTCTTGAATACTGAATAGTTTTATTGATACATTTCTGTATCTCACACCAAAATATAATTGAACAATGCCAAAATATTTATCCAAGTTTACTTTCTTTTATTATGGTTTAAATGACAAAAACAAAACAGTACAACAGACATTATGAAGCCAGGGGAACAATGGAGAGAAGAAAGAAAATATAAGAAGAAGAAGGAGAGAAAAAAAGGAACGTGCAATCACAGACATGCAGGATTTTGACAATAGAACACAAGTGGACAGTTTTAATTGCCTTTCTATTTGTACTATGTTGAATAGTACAAAAACAGTTTTCCAATTCTTTATAAACCTTTCTTTAAAGGGCTTTTTTGTTAGAGAACTTACACTTATGAATGTGAAACTTGACTAAAATAAGCAGGTTAATAACAAAAGCTTCATTATTCACATTATCATAGTTAAAATATTCAAAAACGACATTTTCAAAATGCTAATTAAAATTAAAGATTGCCTTTTCTTCGATAAACATACATCATACCATAACTTTTTCACATAACTACAACGCCAGAAGATGTGGGGGACTGTTTACAGGTGCAAAAAGAGCAACTAACATCAACATCCTTCTTAAACCTACAGAGAAAATATTTAACAGGAAAGAATTTATTTATTATTTTGAAAGAGATTTCTTTTACCTTGTTTGTAACAACAACAAAAACCCAGTGAGGTAATAACCAAACACTTTCCCATTGAAGATGATTAACAAATTTGCACCAATAAGCAATAGAGCAAGACTTGGTGGCAACTTTCTTTAGAAATAGAGAACGAATAGATTTGACTATTTATCCAAGTTTTCTCAACAGGTCAGCGTCACCTGTTCCTTCATCTAGCAGTCATAAGCCACACCCATTAGCTCGCCCATTGGTCAACAGTCCAGCAAAGCCCGCCCCCTGGGTCAGGGGCAATTCCGACGTCTTTAAAATCCCTGCCAGCCCCGCCTCCTATTCTGAGAGTTTCTGCACATCCAGCTCGATCATGGCGTGGGGTCATCCGTGTCAGAAGTACGCGTGACCTGTGGGATAGAGTTCCTCAGTAGTGCTCTCAGACGAGGAACTAACTTGTGACTTCGTTTGACATGTCACCGGACAGCTGAGAACTTATTGTAGTGACAGGATTTAACCAAGAGGAAGAAACTTCGGTTGCCATGTCTCTCCTCTGCGTGAGAGGTGCGTGCTGTTTTAAATATGTTTTCTGACTGTCAGCATGCAGTCAGACTCCGCAGGTGTTTTGTTTCTTTTAAGAGTTAAGCCGCGAGAGCGATTTTTTTTTTAACTATAAACATCTTATTATTTACTTTCTCTGAGATGTTTGCCGTTTTCGTGGAATAGTATACAATTTATTTCAATTAAGTGATGCTGTCAAGATCAAGCAGGCTGAAATGTTATATAATTAGAGGTTTGCTATAGGTATTGTGTAGTTTGAGGGAAGCAGCTGTTTGGCGTCGTGATGCAATGCAGCTTTGCAGCTCAAACAGGACAGTGAAAAAATAAATATAGATTTCTAAAACATATTGAGGTTTAATAGTTTTTTAATATGAAAAAAAAATAAATTTGGTGTTGGTGTTATTCAGAATATCATTAAAGTAAATTTAGTAGCAAATAAGGGAAATAAATAATTAATTTGACTTTTGCAAAAACGTATAGGTGAAACTTGGAGTGTGATTTGTTTAAAAATACTAAATTTATGATAAGAAATTATAGTGTGTATAATATTGTAAAATTGCATATAATGTGATAATATTTGTTATATTATATTTTAAATATATAATATATGTATGTGTGTGTGTGTGTATATATATATGTGTATATATATGTGTGTATGCATGCGTGTATATATACATTTGTATATACATTTCAAATATTGTCATGTAAATATATTATATATTTTAAATATATATTGTGTAAAATATAGTGTATATGTATGTAAATATAAAGAATTTTCTTTGTATCTTTTAATATATTTAATTCAATTCTGTAGATTCACTATTAAGTAATTTTAATTAATATTTAATAATTATTATTTAGGCCCTACTCATATTTACTTCATTAGTGTATATATATGAAGAGTTCAGATGCAAAAGCCTCTAAGTGCCATCTGAAATTTTCATCTAAAATGAGCATTTTTATCAGGCTCCTATGTTTAGGTTAATTTTACTCTAATGACTATGCAATTAAGGTGAAATAACTGAACGTAAATATAGGGGCCTGATAAAAATGCTCATTTTAGAAGAACATTTCAGACGGCATTTAGAGGCTTTTGCATCTGAACTCTTCATATGTAAAATTTTAAATATAATCACTTTATTAACAAAATACACACACACATGTAAATACTAATTATATAAAGTAAATACAAATGTATTAAAAACTAATTAAAATAATGGCATCTGTTTACTTATCTTTTTATTTAAAGTAACTTAATCTATAGAATTCTATTGAATCCATCTATCCATCTATCCATCTATCTATCTATCTATCTATCTATCTATCTCTATCTATCTACCTACCTATC
>NW_015539915.1:1493096-1505062 GCF_001515605.1 Sinocyclocheilus anshuiensis
CTATCTATCTATCTATCTATCTATCTACCTACCTACCTACCTACCTATCTATCATCTATCTATCCATCATCCATCCATCTATCCATCTATCCATCTATCCATCTATCTATCTATCTATCTATCCATCTATCATCCATCTATCATCCATCTATCATCCATCTATCATCTATCTATCTATCTATCTATCTATCTATCTATCTATCTATCTATACACATACACATACACTAACATTTATGATATAATATAAAATATAAATAAATTGTAATACAATTTATTGATATAATATTAATAGATCATGTTAATTGAATATTTTAAATACTATATTTAGCGATTGAGTTGAGTTATTAACATGCTGTATTTTGTAAATGCCGCTGGCTCATCAGGCCCTCTTGAATGAAAGCAGATCAAAAGCGTTGTGTGTCATGTGCTCTCATACTCCTTCAGAGACACACATACTCCTTTTATCTTTGGTCACCGGCCAGTTGCAGATCAACATCTCCATCATTTCCTCTCTTTCTTATCTATGCTCAATCTGCTCCAGTGGCAATGCTTGCTTTGCTGATTGCTGTCTTTGGTGAAAGTGTCTCTGTTTAATATCCACACAGTATGGCTTGAAGGCTGAGTGCAGTGAATGTGGGTCCGTACACTGACTGCTCATCCTCATCTATGAAGAGGTGCAGGCTAATGTGATTTAAACAGTGACTGGGCTGTTTGACAAAAGAAAATACATGAAACAAGCTTAAAAAAGAAGCAAATGCAGACTACATGTTCTGTGGAGGAGTTTTAGTTTGAAGCATGAAGTGTGTAAAAGGTGTTTGACTTTCCTTCCTCGTTAAAGGGAAACCATACAGGCCTTTTACCCCCAACGCCTCCTTTCCTCAGGAACTTGTGTTGATGTACAGTGATATATTTGAGGCTATGCAAGTAAAGCAGAAAGAATCAGTGGAGACGAGCAGATTTGCACAGATACAAACACTTGCATAAGAAACCCGTTCACCGAGGATCTCCAAACAAGTCAATTATTCAGAGAGACAAAGGAAATGTTTGTGCAGGAACCGGACTGTGATTAAATTCCTCAGCGTGTCTCACGAGAGCTTTTATTTCATTGGTTTAAGGTTTAAAAGGTCACAGCTCTTTTCTCATCACACTTACAGTATCCTCAGATTTCACAAATTACACCTTTTACTCACACGAAATGTGCTTGCAGTTGAAGTTTGGCTTTGTGGATCACCAGTTATAAAACTTAGAAGTCTTTCTGCATGGTTTCGAATGTGTTGTAGTTTCCTCAGTGTCCTTTTCTTATAGGGGTGGGCGCTATACCGGTATGAAAGTGGTTATGTTGTTCCAAGATATGGATTTTGCTATACCGTGGATACCGTTATATATTCATGAATTAAAATTTTGCATTTATATAGTTTTGTTCAATTGGGTACGCTTTGCAAATTTTAACACAAATGACGATAAAGAGTCGAAGCTGAACGCTTTTGTCAAACACAATAGACACAATCAAACACATAGGGCATCGTAACAGACCAAATTAATAGAGTGCAAATCGCTTACTCCAGTGGTTCCCAAACTGAGGGATCGTGTACAGTCAGCAGATTATTTTACAAAAGAAACCTCTGCAGGGTGATAAAGACTACACTACGTAATTTTCCCGCTTATCATGCGGCCACTTGACTGATATAATTGTAATAATAAGTAAATAATTGAGTGCAAAATATGAATTTGACATATTTTAATTACCTCAACATGACCCGCTTGAGCGCTCCGTTATCAGTTGTAGAAGTTGTTGTTGTACACAATAGACACAATCAAACACGTAGGGCATCGTAACAGACCAAATTAATAGAGTGCAAATCGCTTACTCAAGTGGTTCCCAAACTGAGGGATCGTGTACAGTCAGCAGATTATTTTACAAAAGAAACCTCTGCAGGGTGATAAAGACTACACTACGTAATTTTCCCGCTTATCATGCGGCCACTTGACTGATATAATTGTAATAATAAGTAAATAATTGAGTGCAAAATATGAATTTGACATATTTTAATTACCTCAACATGACCCGCTTGAGCGCTCCGTTATCAGTTGTAGAAGTTGTTGTTGTATAACAATAACAGACCACTAGATGGCGCGATTGAAAAATCAGCGTTGTATTCATTGCAGGGAGCCATTTAGAAAAATATACAGTAAATGAACGACGTATGGTTCTGCTCCAAGCATAAAAGTTACAAGTTTGTGAAATGACTTCCAGTGCCAGGTAAACGTAAAGTAGGTTATGAATATACTTAAGATTCACAAATACCAAAAACAACGTGTCTACACCAGACTCGAGCGGCGCAATTTGACAAAAGCAAATAGAACCCAGTGATGTTCTCTGCTGTGGATGCGGCGCGGCGCGACAAATCCATGACAGTAAACTGATGCCGCTTTCTGTTTCTAACGAACTCCAGCGCTCTGATACGAAGGACAATTTCAAATATTCATAAGAGAATCGTGAAAAAATAGTTTCCTCAAAAATATTAAGCAGCACAAATGTTTACAACATTGATAATAATCAGAAATGGTTACTAAGCAGCAAATCAGCATATTAGAATGATTTCTGAAGGATCACGTGACACTGAAGACTGGAGTAATGATGCTGAAAATTCAGGTTTGATCACAGGAATACAGTATATATGTTAAAACATTCAAATAGATCATTTAAATTGACAATATTTCACAATATTACAGTGCTTACTGTATTTTAAATAAATAAATGTAGCCTTGGTGAGTATAAGAGATTTTCCCCCAAAAAAAAAAAAAAAAAAAAAAAAAAAAAAAAAAGAGGGAGTGGGGGGCCTTGAAATTATTTTTCTCTACAAAAGGGGGGCCCAGCAGTTTGGGAACCACAGGCCAACTCAAACACACAATATTTAATTTAATTTAATTTTAATTCATCCAGCCTACATCATGTTGCACGTTTGCACTTTTTGAGAAAAACAATGGCACAATAAAAAAAGACTTTTCCAATCTATGTCCAATCCCTCACCTTTTTTTGTTATATAAGGTTAAAATATTTTGCCTGTAATTTTTTTTTTCTCATATCGCAATATAATATCGATATCGCCTGGACAGTGTAAAATATCGTGATATGAATTTTAGCTCATATCGCCCACCCTGTTATATAAGGTTAAAATATTTTGCCTGTAATTTTTTTTTTCTCATATCGCAATATAATATCGATATCGCCTGGACAGTGCAAAATATCGTGATATGAATTTTGGCTCATATCGCCCACCCCTACTTTCTTAAACTTAACTGGAACAGGAGGATTTGAGTATTTGGACACACAAACAGTATTTACAATATGTGTCTGAACCTGATGTAATCCAATTGCAAATTTATCCATGCCAGCATGAGTGCTGCTGTCATTGCACCAAACAGAAGACAAAAAATCTTGAAAAAATTAATAATATAATGTATTATGATGAAAGAAATGTTTACAAATGCAAAAGTCTCTTTTGGTCATCAAAGCTGCATTTATTTTAATCAAAAAATACAGTGAAAACAGTAATGTTGCGAAAAATTGTTCTATTTGAATATTACCAAAAATGTAATTTATTCCTGTGATTACAAAGTTGAATTTTCAGCATCATTACTGCAGTCTTCAGTGTCGCATAATCCTTCAGAAATCATTCTAATATGATGATTTGCTGCTCAATAAACATTTTATTATAATTATCAATTAAAAAAAAAGTTGTGCTGCTTCATTTTTCTTAATATAACTAACTGTGATAAACCCCCCCCCCAAAATGAACTTTTATTACAAATGTATTAAAATATTATTTATTATTTATATTTTTATTTATGGTTTTTAGTATGCCATGTTTTATATTAATTTGTGTATTAATCTTAAATCAATATTAAATACATATTTATATAATATATAAATTATGAGGGTATTGTAATTTTGTATTTATTTTATGTTTGTTTATTTAATTTATTTAGATTCTTTTACAGGAGTATAGTCATCATACATAAAATGCCTTAACTGTGTAAAATGTGTTTTTCCAAATAACCACGTTTGTCAGTGAAGTGATTTTCTACAGATCTCCCCTTCTCTGTGTAGGAAGCAGTGAACACTGGGTAGGGTGCAGAAGGACAGCCTGAACTGAGCACAGGTTGTTGTATGTACAGTAAGAACTGATGTTTAGCTGATGACATCCTCCAAATATTGTCCTCCGTCATGTATTAACCTAAGAAGCATTCTGGCCTTTCTGACTCACCATCCGCCTCTTTCATCAGGATTACGGTTTTGTTTCTTTATTTATTGCTGTTCAGACAAAAGGCCTATCTCCATGGTGATGTCATTACGCACACAAATGAGCGATCTCCACGCACCCACGTAAGACAGACACAAAGAACGGCCGTGTGGGGTCACGTGGACTTAAGCGTGTCCGGTTCGGTCTGATCTCTAGACACGTTTGTTGTGACTTTGCCGAATAATCGAATTGGTGTACGTTTGCAGACATTTATCAGATCGGCTTTATTACAGCCATACAGATGTGTATTTATGAAGCATGCATGCATGGCTGGGTTTTACATCTCTACTGCATTCACTGGCAAACTCATTGTGACCCCCTGATGGGGGAATGAAGGTGATGTTAGTGCGCTGAATCATTTATTGCAAGCAGAGAATGCATTCGGTTATTGTTTTACAGAGTGAATTGTCTGGTTGTATGTATGTTTTAATGTTTTATTTTATAAATCTTGAATTATTCAATGTCGTATGAGAAATTAATCCATTATGGTATTGATTGAAGCTTCACTAACCTTACATGCACAGAATTTCACTGCAAGCATTGATAGAGTGTAGTTGAGTAAGTGAGTCAGATTGATTCGCAAACCTGTAAATGAGTTTGTTCAGTGAAGGATTTGTTAGATTGATTCAGAATGGGACCTTCTGAGTTTTCAGATCCATTCAGTTAAAGGACAGTCATATGAGTTATTTGTTTGTCAATCAGATTACGCTGGATGTGCTGTTTTGTTGGTTTTAGTGTGCAGCTCATGAGGACATTAATGCTGTCTTGCTATTATTTTATGGTGATCTAATTACATTTAGATAGCAAGCAAGACTGCAGTTGCAATATGAAACGTAAATGGCGTTATTATTATTTTTTGCTTTAGATGTTGTGTCAGTGTCACCTGGTAGTGTTTTTTATTTTGGCTATAAATCACTATTTAAGCATTGTTTTAGCAAGCTCATATTTCTCATATGACTCACTTCTCATATGTAACACTCACTTTTCGAGATCCAGTCCCATTGGAAACCCATGAAAACCGTTTTCTGCCTCACAGAATAAAAAAAAAAAAAGGTAATTGCAACTTTTTATCTCGCAATTGACTTTTCTGTCAATCTCGCAATTCTGACTTTTCTGTTTCACAATTCTGACTTTTATTCTGAAAAGAGAATTCTGACAGAATTCTCTTTAAATTCTGTGCTAACATCTCAATTTTTTTTTTCTGCCGTGGAATAAAAACTAAAAAAGGAAATTGCAACTTTTTATCTCGCAATTCCGATTATTTATTTATGAGAATTGTGTTATATCTTACAATTCTGAGTTTATATCCCACAATTCAGAGTATATATCTCACAGTAACAAGAAAAAAGTTGTGAGTTGTGAGATATAACTAGGCTCAGAATTAGGGTGGGCGATATACCCATATATATATATCGAGACACGATTAACCCATAGAGATTTTGGACTATCTTCTCTTATCGCGGTTACATGTTTACGTTAATATTGCTGTGCTATGTGGTCACGAAAACTCATTTACATGCGTTTTTAAGTATTGTGGTTTAAAAACAAGTGATTTAAGCCACTGAAAAGCAATCAGCAGCGAAAGAGAACTAATTTTACTGTGTGCACTTATGCACTGTCTGAGAAACTGTTTCTGAGCGCTGTCAGAGAGGCACGTGCACATGAAGTCTGTGCTCATAGGCCTAGAGCGCGGGAGTATTGATTGGAGTTATTTTTGCCGCTTTATAGGCCTTGAATGGTTAGGCCTAAATACACACACTGGTATGTGTCAAAATGCCGTTTTTACAAGTATCCTCGTAAACACCATAATATAGGTCTGAAATTAAAGCAAATAGCTTATATTATAGCTTATATATAGTTTATAGCTTAATATTGGATCCGGGCAGCTCTTAAAGTGACCGCAGTCTAATATTGCTGCTGTCTGTCATTCATGTTAATCAAACAACAAAAGAGAGAAAATCTCTCACTGCTTTTGACAAATTACTTTTGTAACATTAATAAAAAGAAATATACATTTCATATGTATTAATATTAGTTTTGTGATATTGACACTGGTGACAAGAATTATGAAATTCTATGAAATTCAAGAATTAAGAAATTTCTATGGTATCAAAAATTTGATATCATAAAGACCTTATTTAAAGCAAAAATAACAATATCATGATATATATATCATTACCGTGAAAAAAAAGTACGCATATCGTCATATAAGATTTTGGTCATCGCCCACTCCTACTCAGATTTGTGAAATATAAAGTCACAGTCATACTTTTTTTTTTTTTTTTCATGGTGGAAGCATCACATTGTGGAAGGAAAAACAGGCTTTGATTGTTGTGGCAGATTGACTTAAGAGACAGTCCCTGTATTGCCATTTATCTTGAAGTGGTCATATCCATCATATTTTCTTTGATCTTTTGAAATCAGGTAAATTTAACATAGCAAAACATCCGCTTGAACCCCAACAGCAAAAAATGACTCTTTAATTTTAAATGTCAGAAGAAACCTTCCTTCGGAGGGGAAAAAAAGAATAAACATTTATGATATGTCATGATATGACTCCTTAAGTTTAATTGTTGTGCTCCAAAGGTATAGAGTGAGTGAGTGTCTGACACTGAAGTGAGTGGAGGGATTGTAAATGTAATCCTCTGTCCATCTGTTGCTCTCTCCGTCCAGTCATCCAGCATCCTTCTCGCTAGCTGCAGGGTAGAAAGTAAACGATACACACCGGTCACCACTGAATGACACACAGTTTCCACTTCCTGGGTTATACTACCTTTCAAAAGTTTGCAATAATTATGATTTTTTAATATATTTTTTAATATATATTTTTTTATTTTTTTGTAAGAATTCTCTTATGCTCAACAAGGCTACATTTATTTGATCAAAAATACAGTAAAAAAAAATTTATATTGTGGAATATTATTATAATTGAAAACAAAAAGTGTGGGGTAAGTATGAAAAAAAGAAATGATGAATGAAAAGATACATTATCAAAAGTGACAGCAAATAAATTTATAATGTTACAGTAGATTTATTTCAGATAAATGCTGTTCTTTTGATCGGTCTTCATCATTAATAATAAGAACCATTATTAATATTTGAGCACCATAATAATTGGTTATAATTGAACACCAAATCAGCATATTAGAATATAATATTTCACAGTATTACTATTTGCAGTTTTATTTTATTATTATTAAAAGACTCATATACCCTCTACTATTAGGTTCACTTTTTTGTTTTACATTTTAATTCTTAACATTTTTGTACATTTTGGGAATTTTTGTCATGCTGTAAGGAGAAAAGATTCAGAAAATCATGGAGAGAAAGAGGTTGAGACAGCTCACTACTAGTTACCCTTCTGAAAAAAATATCTATTTAAACCAGCCTAAACCAACCAAGCTGTTTTCCTGGTCTCAGTTGGTCTCTTAGTTGCTAGGCTGGTTTAAACAGTTTTTTTTTTTTTTTGCTGAGAATTTCACAAGTATATTCGGGAATAAATGCGAGTAGATTGGACAAAGGTGACGTGCAGGAAGTTCCAGTCCAGCTGCCCTCTGTCTGAACACAGCATCTCAGGAAGGCTTGAAACAAAACAAATGCATTGCTTTCCGTTATTAGCACCCCACAGTAATGAGAGTCAATGAGTTTCCACTGACACGCTGACCCATTCCCCAAGGCCTTGAAGAAACCTAACCTCTGTTTCCGCTCAGCTAGAAATGTGGAAAATATCCCTCATCGCACAGACTTCCTGTGACAAAACACACACTGAACAGTGATTGTCAGAGTTGCTTTCTGGGAACACATTTCTTGCATTCGTGTTTCTCATTGTGTTGTTAACCTTTGTTTCTCAGTCCTAATCTCAACATCATTATACCCCACGAGGCTTGTGTTCCTGTGTGCGCTATGTCTTGTCAGATATCCAGCGAGCGGTTACAGCAATATGCGTTAGTAATCCACTGTGATATCTCGCGGCCCGCCGTCCAATCCCAGCATCCATCTGGCATATCCATCCAGCCACGGCCAGCACACGGGCTCAAGCAGCTATCAGAAGTAATCTGCCCTAAATCACAGCTCAATCCCATAATAGTTATTGTATGGCCGTGGGTGGGGTCTTAAACCGCGACAGGACAGGAGTATTGCTCAAAATGGGGTTTGTTTTCCAAACAGAGGGACTCCGCAATAAAGGATTTTTCTGATGCTGATTTTTTTTTTCTTGCCCTGCCAACATTTACATTGCCTCCCCACCACAAATATGATACATATGATTTTTAGGTATAATTTTTTTAAATTAGTTTTTCCTAGGGCTGTAAAATCAATTAATCACTTTTAAAATAAAAGTATGTGTTTACATAATATATGTTTGTGTGTGTATTTATACACAGGACACACACAAATATATTATGTAAAATCATACTTTTATTTTGGAAGCAATTAATTGATTTTACAGCCCTAGTTTTTCCTGTTTCGGTTTTGTTTTTCCAGTTACTGTGTTTTTTCGTTTTGTTTTGTTTTGTAGTGCAACAAAAGCAAAATTTTGCTGGAAAACATTGAGAGTTTGTTTTTTTTGCATTGTTTTGTTTTTGTGTGTGTGTTTTTTTATGTTTTGTTTTACAACAAACGCTAACTTTTGCTGGAAAACATTAATCATTTCAGATATACTTATTTTCAGACTGTTCTTTTGAAAGTTTTTACTTATGAAGGGATCATGTTGTTGTTGTTGTTTTGTGTTTTGTTTTGTTTTACAACAAAAGCTAACTTTTGCTGGAAAATATTGACCATTTCAGATTTGCTTAGAATTTTCAGCCCATTCTAATATATGTTTATCAGTTGCTTCATTCATGTGTGTCATTCATGATTTCCCGCTCATGTGTGGATTGCAGGGCTCCCAAACTTACACCTACACTTGGACTAATGCTGATGATACATTGGGCAACTTTTTGATCAATGTTGCCGGGCAGCTTTGGGAAATGTTGCCGTCAACAGGCAACCAGGTGAGACACAGGGCCCACGACTGATGTAAAATATCCAGATAGAAATTTGTTACCCATTCTCAATGGGAAAGTGCCCAAGCAACGTTGCTCAAAAAAAGTTGCCCGGCAAAATTGCTCAAAAAGTTGCCCTGTGTATCATCAGCCTAAGTCTTATTGTATGGCTGTCAAACCACCTTTTTTAAACTGATTGCTGTCAGTCTTGGAAGGCATTTACACACTAGTCTTTTTATAATCGGATATCTGTCCAAAAGCCATTCAGTCGGTAAAGCATAGATTCCTCGTGTGTTAGCTGAATAGGTAATGTTACCCTGATGACATATTTATATGCATATCACATTTTTTTGTGATAAATTGAATGTTGTTGTTGTATTTTATTTTATTTTTTAAATTTCATAAGGTTCATCATGAGATCAAGCCTACTTTTGAATTGCTTTCCCTTCACTCTTCTGGTCTAAGTTATCAAACAAAAATGAATGAATGAATGAATGAATAAATAAATAAATAACCAACCAACCAAATAAAGAAAATATTAGTAAACAAACAAACAAAAAATAAAATATCAGTAAATAAATTCACTATGTATTTGTAATGTCTGTATGGCTGTTAAGAAAAGATTTTACAAACATGTGACTCCATCATTCAGTATATAGGACATAGAATTATGTATTAGATAACATGTATCAAATGAAGATGTGAACATAGTGTCTTCATCACTATGTTTATGTTTAGTATTTTTATTTATTTTTTTGCTTGAAATTACTCATTAAATCCAAGTACAGAGTGCACTGGAATTGTTGAAAAAATAAAATAAAGAAATATTTGTTCATTCTTATGGTTTTCCAAACCTGTATGACTTATTCTCTTTTGAGTATTTATTGGTTCATACAATGGAAGTCACCAAGACTGTTATGAAAATATTATCTTCCTTTGTGTTCTTCTGTGTTTACATTTTTTACCTAAACTTGTGCCAATGTACAGTATGTAACTCTTAGCATGATTATGTAATTATTTTGTCTTTCTGACCACTTTTAATTTTTTTTCTTGCAGTTAAGAAAGCCAAACTCCAAGGACCTCAAGGTAAGCAAAATCTCACGTTTTTCTATTCTTTTAAATGCAATTCAGAATTATGTAAAAACAATATTTGCTATTCTCTGGGCCATGGAAATCTTATGTAAATCATCTAGGTTTCGTGATTCTTGGACTGTGTGGGATTTTGAGACTTTTTTGGTACAATTTACACTAATACAGTACCACTCCAATCGCAATACTTCATGTCACGTTACATCTACATGATATACTTGATTCTCCTGCTGAAAGTTCAGGCGTTAATTTGATAACCGATTCTGCCCTCATGCCATTCATCTTGTTTGAGTCCCAGAGCTTGTAGCTTGTGAGCTAGTGTGTAAGATCAGTGAAGGTTAAGCCCAAATCCCCACACCATCCCTATCTGCAAATCCCGACACTGTTGGCCTTCACCTCGATCCCATAAGCCCGACTACTCTCTGCAGCTCTGCAGCAGCTCTTGGATTGTAATGGGACGTCACAGGATGCCATAAGGCTGATTTATACTTCTGCGTCGGACCTACACCGTAGCCTTTACGCACGTAGAACTGACGCGCTGTTAGATTTTTGGAGAGGTGCACGTCAGGCTACGGCGTATGTGTGTGCGTCTATGCGTAAGCTACGGCGTAGGTCTGACGCAGAAGTATAAATCAGCCTTTACACTGTGGTTATTTTCACAATATAGGTGTTGGCTAGAGTTTAAGGGAGGTGTGAAGCTGTAAACCCATATGTAAATCTAAGGTTTTGTGCCTGGAGCAATGCTTAGATCTGTAATGAGTTTTTTTAAAAGGGATTCTTTACCCAAAAATAAAAATTCTGTCGTCACCGTCGTGTCCTTTTTAGTTTTTTGTAATTTTTGGTCTACAACATATGCTCGCCAACAAAATTATGTTTTGTTTTCCTTTACAAATATCTAAACATTCTTAAATCAAGAGATACATTTTCTAAGCAAAATGACTTCAGATATTAAGTCTTGTTTAATAACAAAAAAAACTGTCAATAGGGAAAGAAAAATAATCTTGTTTTCCCTTTGAATAAAGGTAATTTTTCTTACCACATTGGCATTTTCTTGGCAATTTCTTACCCCATTTGTTCTTGTTTTAAGCAAAAACTAACAAAATTGATAATATTTTCAGAAAACACAACTTAATTCTTGTTTAAAGGATAAGTCCACTTCCAGAATAAAAATTTCCTGATAATTTACTCACCCCATGTCTTCCAAGATTTTCATGTCTTTTTTTCTTCAGTCGCAAAGAAATTAAGTTTTTTGAGGAAAACATTCCAGGATTTTTCTCCATGTAGTGGACTTCAAAGGTGGCCAACGATTTCAAGGTCAAAATTGCAGTTTCAATGCAGCTTCAAAGGGCTCTACGCGATCCCAGCCGAGAAATAAGGGGCTTATCTGGAGAAATGATCTGTTATTTTATTTAAAAAAGTATTATTTATACACTTTTTAACCACAAATGCTCGGCTTGCTCTAGCTCTGCGATGCGCATGCGCGTCTTCACACATTACGCAATCCTGCTGGAAAGGTCACGTGTAGGGTTGGGCTGATAGACGATGCCATCGTCCATCGCTGATGGCTCATAGACATCACGATGTTGAGCC
>NW_015539915.1:1505476-1506294 GCF_001515605.1 Sinocyclocheilus anshuiensis
TAGAAACGTGGCTTTCAAAGGAAAGATTGCTATCAAATAGCACACCTAGGTTCCTAACTGATGACAAAGAATTAACAGAGCAGCCATCAAGTGTTTTGGGTTATTACGCGCGGAGGTTTTTGGTTCAGTAATTAAAGGATTAGTTCACTTCCAGAATAAAAGTTTCCTGGTAATTTACATGGACAATGTCATCCATGATATTCATGTCTTTTTTTCTTCAGTCGCAAAGAAATTAAGTTTTTTGAGGAAAACATTCCAGGATTTTTCTCCATGTAGTGGACTTCAAAGGTGGCCAACGATTTCAAGGTCAAAATTGCAGTTTCAATGCAGCTTCAAAGGGCTCTACGCGATCCCAGCCGAGAAATAAGGGGCTTATCTGGAGAAATGATCTGTTATTTTATTTAAAAAAGTATTATTTATACACTTTTTAACCACAAATGCTCGGCTTGCTCTAGCTCTGCGATGCTCATGCGCGTCATCACGTGTGACGTAGGCAGTGTTTACAAAGCGAACGTGAAAAAACGGATGATTTTAAAGTTGGAGGCGAAAATGAGATGACATTTTTAAACGTAGTACAAAGACGAAGAACTAACCGCGCGTGACCTTAAAAGTTTTATTAAAATCTAAACTGAAACTACTGCTAGCTCATGTTAAACTGTTTTTCATCACAGCGCATGAAAGACACATAATTGAGACATGTGCGATGCGCATGCGCGTCTTCACACATTACGCAATCCTGCTGGAAAGGTCACGTGTAGGGTTGGGCTGATAGACGATGCCATCGTCCATCGCTGATGGCTCATAGACATCACGATGTT
>NW_015539915.1:1506368-1523162 GCF_001515605.1 Sinocyclocheilus anshuiensis
CTGCATCCCGATACCGTGTTCGGAAAGAAAATGACGTGTAGGCGGAACCCCTAAAGGGAATAAATACGAGATGGGTGGAAAATATATATTTCAATATTTATTGAACTATATACGCACGTACTCTGTTTATACTATGGAGCGGCAATACTTGCCACACATTTTATATGTTTGTCAGTGGTACTGAGGGTCTGCAAATCATTCACCATCGTCCACAGTCATCTCTCCTTACTCTGTTTATGTGGTAAGTGAAATTTTATGTACTGTAGGATGTAACAGGCAACCGTTACACCGTGTCTACACTGGACGCGGCCGCGCCGCATCAGCTAAAGTCTGACTACATTGAACGCGACAAAGCAACCGTTGAAAATCATTTGAAATTTGTGTCAGCATGTCATAAATAGAACGCGGCAGCAGTTTACTGTCGGGGATTTGTGTGTCGTGCCGCATCCAGTGTAGACCGCATCACTGATTATAGTGAGTTCTATAGACTGATCTATATATAATAAATCTCTATTATAGATCAGTGGTTCTATAGTATTTTGTCGTGCCGCGCCGCTTGCGTCCGGTGTAGAAATGGTGTTAGGAATCGTGTTTTCCTTTATAAGGATTCACGGTTTGGGCACACCCCCTAACTCTTCCCCCACACCCCTCCCCCCGCTCGCCCTCGCCGATCGCGATGTTTCACTGTAGATATCGTCCGATGCCAATTTTGTAGACATCGCCCAACCCTAGTCACGCGCGGTTAGTTCTTCGTCTTTGTACTTTGGTTAAAAACTCCATCTCATTTTCTCTTCCAACCTTAAAATCATCCGACATCATTTTACATTTTTGTAAAGGGCATTTGACTTTTTTTTGCATGTTCGCTTTGTAAACATTGGGTCGGTACTTTTGCCTACGTCTCGCGTGACCTTTCCAATATCACCTATTAAAGACACACATCGCAGAGCTAATGCAAGCCGAGCATTTGTGTTTAAAAAGTGTATAAATCCTACATTTTTTTTTTTTAAGAAAATGACATCGTTTTGCTAGATAAGACACTTATTCCTCGGCTGGGATCATGTAGAGCCCTTTGAAGCTGCATTGAAACTGTATTTTTGACCTTCAACCCATTGGTTCCCGCTGAAGTCCACTATATGGAGAAAAATCCTGGAATTTTTCCTCAAAAAACGTAATTTCTTTTGCGACTGAAGAAAGAAAGACATGAACATCTTGGATGACATAGGGGTGAGTAAATTTTTATTCTGGAAGTGAATTTATCCTTTAAGTCATTTTGCTTGTCAAGTAAGTTTATCTTAATTCAAGAATGTTTAGATATTTTTACTAGAAAACATCAAAATCAAAGTCAAAATATTAAGTCAAAAAAATTTATTTTTGCAGTGTGGAAGCTTGTTTTTTTCACCACTGAATAAAGAAGGGACATTTAATCTCACAATTCTGACTTTTTTCACAGAATTGCAAGTTTATATCCTGCAATTCTGACTTATAACACACAATTGCGTTATAAAGTCAGAATTGTGAAATATATCAATTTGCAATTGTAAGAAAAGTCTCTTTTCCTCAGAATTGACTTTATAACTTGCAGTCACAAGTATATATCTCACAATTCTGAGAAAAGTCAGAATTGCAAGGAAAAAAGGCAGATTTGTGAGATATAAACTCGCAATTGTAAGTCAGAAATGCAAATCTTTTTCTTGCAATTGTGAGTTTATATCTTGCAGGTCTGACTTTGTAACTCGCAATTGCAAGTTGATATCTCACAACTGTGATTAAAAAAAGTCAGAATTGTGATATAAACTTGCAATTGCAAGAAAAAATGTCAACAACAGTGGACCCCACCCCACTGACTTTCATTGTATGGACACAAACACCAAAACATTTTTCAGAATATCATCTTTTGTGGTCAGAAGACCATGATTAATGAGCTGATATTTTGAGTACATTTGGAGTACAATAGCTGTTTTCTTAAAACATTCATATTTATATCTTATCTCCTTTAAATTCTGCATTAACAATCTCTACAAATAGTCCGTCCCTGCGTGATAATAAAACCAGACAAAGCCTGGTTTATCTGAATGAGACATTAGTGGGCCGCTCACTCCCTCTGGGACTCTTGAGCACTCTTCACTCGGATCACACCCGATCCTGAATTTCCCAATCGCTCTGCGCCATCACTTAAACAAACAAGCAGCTCAGCACATGTCAGACTGCAATACTGTGTCACTGGCTCTATTGTATCAGAGAGTAAACAGTCGCTTGAGAATTCGCCTGACTCTGTCTGTCTGTGACAGGTGGCTCTTTTGTGTTCCAGCGCTGGAGAATGTTTACTTTACCTCTCTAAAACCACTAAGATTGTTCTGCCAGAGCCAGGCTTATCCTGCATCTAAAAGTGTGACCTATATTAAACCGAAATTTTTTGGGCCATGTAACTGCAAATGGAACTTGCATTGTAATACTCCGAAATGCATGTCTCTCATATTTAGGGTTGCAAAAAGGTGGAAAATTTCCAGTAAATTTTGGAAACATTCCAGAAATTTTGGAAACTTTCCAGGATTTTTTTGAATATTCCAGGGATTTTTGGAAAGTTTCCATAACCTTGCCGGAAATTTTCCACCCTACTTTGCAACCCTACTAATATTCTTATGTTTGCATTTTTGCATATTGCATATAACTTTCAGTAAAAGTTTCATTAATGTTCAATCAAAAGTAAGGATTTATGACACCTGCTCAAAAAGAAAAGTGGTTTCCGTGCGGAACAAGTTGCATTTTTTATTTTTATTTATTTTTTATAAATATGTACAAATGAATCTTCTCATGACATGATGCATAACTTCATTAAATATTTTTCTGTAGTCCACCACTGTCAGCATAAACGCTTCGTTAATGTAGCATAAACTGCAAAAAGCATGTACAGGTACCGCGCACATAGAAGAATCCCTCGTGTGAACCTGCGTATACAAACCTCAAATCCATCCCATACCTCATACATGATTCATCAGGGATCTGAAACGGAAATGTCAGGTCTCGATTGTATGCTACCTTTGACTAATTTAACGGAAAACTCAACTAGAGTCAATAATGAATGATGACATGGTGCAGTCATCAAAAAACAGTAAAACCTTCATGTTCCCATGAAACCTTAAGTTTTAAAGTTTAAAGTTTTGCTTCAAGTAGGATATTCAGAGTTTTGTTTGTTCACTTAGTAGCAAGTTAACTAGAGATCCATGTTACATACAGAAATTTTAGAAGTCTGCACTCTTTTCTGCTAATTTCTCTGTGATTTCTGTGCAGCTGGTTGAAGAACACTGGTGCTATATTATTTCTGTGTTTTTTTTTTTTTGGGCAACGTCAGGTATTTCAAAATAAGCCGGTCACTAAAAGGCACATAAAAACTAAACAATCTCTGATTGGATGTTTTTCATGTCAGTCAGAGCCTCTGTAGGTGGTTATTGGCCAGAATAAGCTTAAATCTGGACTAGACTTTATCCTAATAGACAAAAGTCTGGCTATGTGAGACTAATATGATTAAATCCACACTTTACAATTTCATTCACCTGATATGTTTTTCATCTGTAGAATTTCCCCACCTCCCTCTCTCCTACGCTACCTGACATAATGGATAATCAGGAGATGTGCTGAATCCATAATTGGCATCTGAATGTAAAGTGGCTCTCTGCTAATCTGGCCAGGTGTGATGCCTATAACGTCATAGTTTTGTCTCTCGAGACGCTCATTGCTTGATTGATTAGTTCCTGTCAACCCCAACCTCCACCTAGCTAGAGCCATAGCAGAGAATGTATTTCAGTGGCAATTCACTGCTTGTATTAGTTGTCTTAATTTGTCTCATTTTTGGTGTTTGCGTTGTTTTGCCATACAGTGGCCCCAAAACTACCAGATAATCTTCAAGTACGTCATTTTGAACAGTCTGTCTTGTTAAGTTTACTCACCTGTCAATCAATCATTGCTCTAAAACAAACTTTGCTTTTATGTTTTGAACTTTTGTATTTTGAGAAATCAAACCTGACTATTTTTACTTGCTTGAAGGAATAATGCTGAAAATTTACTCCTCCTCAGGCTATCCAAGATGTAGATTAGTTTTTCTTCATCAAAACAGATTTGGAGAAATGTAGCATTACATCACTTGCTCACCAATGGATCCTCTGCAGTGAATGGGTGCCGTCAGAATGAGAGTCCAAACAGCTGATTAAAAACATCACAATAATCCACAAGTAATCCACACCACTCCAGTCCATCAATTAATGTCTCGGAAACCATCTTCACAAGCATTTTATTGTCTTCACAAGATGTTAATTGATGGATTGGAGGGGGTGTGGATTATGTTTTTATTGGCTGTTTGGACTCATTCTGACGGCACCCATTCACTGCAGAGGATTCATTGGTGAGCAAGTGATGTAATGCTACATTTCCCCAAATCTGTTCCCATGAAGAAACAAAATCATCTATATCTTTCATCAAGGCTTGAGGGTCAGTCCATTTTTGGGTGAACTATTTCTTTAATGAATGGTTTTGGTTGTCTTGGACTGTTCACAATTCATCTTTGCACATCATTTAAAAAAAAAAAGCTTGTCTTCATAATCTTTCATCAAAATGTGACTAGATGTAGTCAAATGAATATAAATGTTATTGTGTATTTTAATTCAGGATAACTGAATGCACCAATGCATAATAAAATTAGGAACATGTAGTATATAGGGTCATCTAAAGCAGGACAAGCACCTGCTCGCTCTAGCTGGTCTCTTTATCTTTGTGAATGGATTGGAAGGTATTTTTGCCCCCGTGTCTTATTTGAACTGGTTCGTGTTGATTTTTGTTGTCGTGGAGAGGCCTGATTGTCTTTGTCTCTGTGGAAACCTGTTGAAACAAGGAAACAAACACTGTGCAGTGAAGCACCAAAGTTGATCAAATCTGTTTTAACAGCTGACGACCCTTTCACACTTCTCATGAGCAGGACATCCAGCAGTGCTTTAATAAAGTCATAAGTTAAGACAGTTTTCCTGGCTTTCTTCTTTTTAGAAAATGTAATGGACTTCAGTAAGGAAACTGTACATTATTTTCACCGTTTTCCAGACAGACTCGGCATGTCAATGTAGCTGATGTCATCATCATGTAATGGTTCCCTTGCTCTGGATCTTTATAGTGGCCTGTGTGACAGTAATAGTGTCAAATCTCTGAATGTTTATATGTCTTTTAATGCAAGACCACTGGTTTTCTCTGGGTGGGAGGAGAGCAGTGGGCGGCACTGCTGGCAGACCGTATCATCGGGCACGTGTTGGCCAGCCCCCCATCGCCGGCAAACGGGAAATGAATAGTGTTGGTTATGTCACCGTCTCAGTAATCCTTCTGCTGTCGACACTAGTGCGTATGTGTGTTTACGTGTTTGCATACACGTTTGTATGCATGCTTATGAAGGGCCATCCTTATGAATTTGACTTGAAAATATTCCACTGACATGAAGCTCATTTATTTTTGGAATACATTAAAATGCAATTCGTATATACAGTCACCTGAATGCACCATTTCTGTTTTTCATTTCTGATCTAAAATTCATTTTGATATTTTTTGGGGGGCAGAGAGTCAAAAATGTCAGGGTGGTACAACCGTCCTGATATCAAGAAGAAGAAAAAACTCCTGAAAACAATGAAACTATTAAAAGGAAAACCTTTGTAGTTTGACGTTCTTTGATTATTATTTCTATATTATTTGATTATTACTTGTTATTCATATTTGAAACAAAAATGGTCTGCCAAATCAAAGTCATGTGGTGCTACCAACATGCAGAAGTATGAAGTAAAGCAAACATTTATGGGCAATGGTGCTAATGATAACCCTAAATTATAAAACTACTCAAAATGAAACTGGATTTTAACAAGACAGAGGTAAATTATGGTTAGAATCTGTATAGACAATAGTGGTAAATTCGCGTCTTGTGGTCTAAATTCTATGTATGGCATAAATTCATAAAGATCTGTTGCTAAACTGATGCTTTTTCCCTCTGTTGAGGATCTCATGTGAGATTATGGAGGTCAGGGCTCTGTGGGGGGGAGGGGAATCACACTAATCTTTACTCAGCACTACAGCATTATTGCTCAGGCTTTATTTAGTCACAGTCCTGCCACATGTGCTCTGGGATTCCCAGGCGAACTTGACCAACCAGCATGCACTTTTTTTTTTTTGGCCAATACTATTACTTTAGAAGTGTGCGTAATTACCATAAACACTACACTAGGTTATTGTGGGTGGTTGGCTAGGAGTTGCTATGCAGTTGCTAATGTGTTCTGAGTTGTTTTTAGTTTGTTTCTATTTGATTACTAGCATGTTCTGGTGGTTTCTAGCAAGTAATATCAGAACATTTGAAGTTACATGATCTAAAGTTTTGTATCATTCATGCTTTTAGTACAAATCTGCAGGATGATTTATATGCTAAAGTTTAAAAACATCATGAAATGGCTTGACAAGTATTATTTTCTTTCCTATGTTGAAGTTGGGGCGGCCCTGCACATGACATGCAGAAAAAATATTAACTAATTAATTAAATACATAACTTGCACTAGGGACTAAAGATGGCTTCATAGCTGAAAGGCTAAACATGGACTATAAGTCACACAACAATTTAGATTTCATTGTGGTCTCAAAATACTTTTCAGTCCAATCCAATTAAATTGCTTTGATTAAAAAAAAAACTGCATATAAACATGTATCTTCTGCTTTATTTGTAGATAAATTCAACGCCTATGTGACACTGAAAGTGCAAAATGTGAAGAGTACCACCATCACTGTGAGGGGAGACCAGCCATGCTGGGAGCAGGACTTCATGTTGTAAGTTTTTCTATCACAACTTGTCACTGTAACACCACTACCCAGACAGCAATCTTATTATCGCTAATGTACTGGTCAATTACTAGAGGGTAGGGATGTCATATGTAGAGGGTCTGGATGTCTTTCTGCTAGTCATTCATCTGTCACGGCAATGAGAGAAATCTAACCTGGCAACCACACAAACTCTCTGCTTTAAAGCTTTTGTTGGCAAACTAATGAGCGCCTCTCAGCTGCCAAGATAACAACCCTGATAATCAGGCTGTTTGTGTGTTACGTTCCACATCTAGATCCAGTTGGTTTCTTAAAGGTGAAACGTGTCATTTTCTGTGTTCAAATACTTTCTTTTATGATTAACATGTTGGGATTTCCCAGCAATGATCTCAGAGGAGACCTTACCTGTTTGTTCCTTAACAATGAGGAAAAATTCTGAAGAAAAAAGGGTGAATAGGATACGGATACACGTGTAGGTCAGATTACCAGATATCAGACATTTTCAGATAGAGCTGTCACGATTCCTCCATTCAGTTTGAGTCCTCGATTGTGTCGAGTAACCGGCAAAATACAGGAAGTGGCGCATTCCATGGACGACAATCCATAAAATGCATTATTAGACCATTTTCCAAGGCTGCATGGCATATTAAAAGGGGTCATGAATGGCCTCTGTTTTTTTATTTTGTACCACTTATAATATTATCTGGTCCACTTTCCACTGCCAAGTTTCAGTGAATATTGCGTGACACTGTACATGTAGCCTTGGTTTTGTTGGTTTCAATATTCGATATAAATGCATATAATTAAATAATTAGCGTTTAAACATCTTACAACTCTACATTTTAAGACAAAATTTGCGCATAACAGGCTATCACCCAGAGAACATGCCCAATTTCCAAATTTCCATTTGCTCCAGGAAATGAAACTGGCTCAGTGTTTCTTGTCGCTCATTTGTTTTCTCTCAGAGATTTATATCTGTTTATTTAGATTCCCGTCCTGTCCTCATATTACATCCATGCGTTCTGTCTCAGGTGTTGGATGTGTGTCTTTGTTTGCATAGTCACTGGGATGTGGCTGTCTGTAGTTTCTCAGCTTATCTCGACTGTTGTTTCACACTTGTCGGACTTCTCTATATGTATTCTTGATTTTTCTTCGACTGTTAAACATTATATGCTTTTGTACTTGTTGTAACATAGTACTAGCTATTAGTAAATTCATTACTCTAGATTAGTGGTACTCAACCAAATTGACATGTTAAAAATGTTTACTTCCTCAATGATATCTATATACTTGATGAAATATGGAAGGCATGATCTTTACTGTTTTTGTGACTACTTTGTAACTTCCATAATATTTATGAGCCATTAAATGATGTCATTCAATCAACAAAAGTGATACAATACTGACTATAGGTCATTGAAAATAAATTAAAGCATTTATTTATTTATTGTTTGTGTAGTTCTGGTTTCCACGGTAACAGTGACTCACTTGATTGGTTGATTTTGCTTCAGAATTATGGGTAATGTAGTTCTTCACCAGAAATGTAGTGTAATAGTGTAGTAAACAAAATGCTGAAATTTTGCTGCATAAACTGTGGTACAATTTTGTCCCAGCCCTAATGAATTTAAGGCTTGTCCACAGGGACAGTAATGCACCCTCATTCCCATTGATGACTTCATGCTTTCTTGTCCTAATGGAACTTCAGAAAGCCAGATGTCATCATTATTGAACAGAGCCCTTCAATCTAGTCAAGCTTTGTGTGTCTTTGCTCTCAGAGGAGCATTTGAAAGCAGCGTTGACATTAGCTCAAGACTGGCTAAACATTACAGTATGTAATATTCCAGTGTTGCCTTACAAAATAGCCTATAGCTGAACCATATTCATGTGTTGCCTACATTTCCGTTGAACAAATTCAGTCCATTAAGGTTAAGCCAGAGAAACCTGCATACTTTCGTCTGTTTGCCCTCTCTCTGAGCCTGTTTGACTAGCTTAAATAATTATTATGATTATAACCATATTGCCAGTGGGATTACGTCTGTTTATATAGCTCCTCATTTGTTTGTTTGATCAAAGGGCAAAGTTATTGTATCATTCAGACGTGTCACGAGTTCAGCCGTTCTGTCTGAACCTCCATACGACCCTGCGGGTGAGTTTGAGACGTCACGTCTCTCCGGACATGCATTTTTAGCGTGCGTACGTGGCGTCAGCAAGCTCTATCTGTCTCTATAGCAACCTATCAATTAATAATTACTCAGCCCATTGTCGCTTGCCATGTTCTGGAAAACTAACAAGTGCAAAAAAAGAGAAATAAGCAAACAAGGTGTTCTCTGGGGGTCTAAAACCATCTCATCCTCACCACACTTTGGAGACAATTGAAAGCCTAAATGAATAATGAATGGATTTCCAAATGCTCCTCTTTAAGTACCGCACTCGCGTGTGCTTTGGGCTTCTCTATTTATAACAAGCAGAGCAGCAGATAAAAGCCACATTTGTCTCATTCAGTTGTAGAAAAGGCTTGCATCCTGTTAGCAGATGGTGTGAAGCCATTGTTATGGAGCACGCTTTTACCAGCACAAATATTATTTAATTTTTTACACTGTACTATTTGATTATGCAGAGCAGACTTTAGCATTTGTATAGCGATTTGAACTAATTTATGACTTGTTAGACACACCTGATGTTCAAATAAACTGTGCGTTAAATATCAATTAACGTCATTGTGCTTAGAATATTTGCAGTAAGTGTTTCTCTAAGCTTCTCAAACACAGAATGTTGTCATACTTGATTAACTAGCAATTGCTTGATTAATTAGCAAAACTTGGGAAAAGTTCCCCTGAAAGATTAAAAATCTAGTTTGCTATGCTTTTTATTGCATGTTTGAGTCAGCTGTATAATGCTTTTCTTAATCTTTATGTCTGAATAATCCTACACTGCACCTGGGATCTTATAAAACACTGAGACAATGAAGATGAAGCTAATTAGACCCGTTTCAGCTGCTTTGGTCCTTTTCCACTTGGTGGTGTGGTGAAGTACCACACAGTCTGTAAAAATATGGAGATCAAGCACTCAACAAACTGGAGTAGTGGTGCAAGGTTATGGAAGGTCATCTATCAACACATTGTTCAGTTTGTCTTCAACCATATTTGTCTTCAATACACTACTGTTCAAAAGTTTTTTTTTGAAAGACGACTCTTATGCTCACCAAGGCTGCATTTATTTGATTGAAAATTCACTACATTTTATTTAGTTAAATTTTATTTCACAATTTTATTGTGAATATTACAGTTTTAGTTTAAGTGGTTGTTTTCTATTTTTATGTATACTAGAATGTAATTTATTCCAGTAATGCAAAGCTACTTATCAGTGTTGAAAACAGTTGTGCTGCTTGTCACTTGATTAATTTCTGTCAAAACAATCTGACCCCAAACTCTTGAATGGTAGTGTATCATTTATGCATTTCTTTTGTTTTATTTAAAGGGATAGTGATGAAAATGAAATGAAAATCGTCATTAATTACTCCCCTTCATGTCGTTCCAAACCCGTAAGACCTTTCTTCTTTTCTGTGTCAGACTTCAACATTTGTTTCTTTACGCACAAAAAGTATTTTCGTAGCGTCAAAATTAAGGTTGAACCACTGATGTCACATGGAATGTTTTAACAATGTCCTGACTACATTTCTGGGCCTTGAACGTGGTAGTTCCCTTGCTGTCTAAGCAGGGTCAGAAAGCTCTCAGATTTAATCAAAAATATTGATGGTCTTACGGGTTTGGAACGACATGAGGGTGAGTAATAATGACAGAATTTTCATTTTTTGGCAAACTATCCCTTTAAGGCTGGAAAGGCTCCAATGAGATGCTCCTTAAAGAAACTATTAGTAAAATTGTTGTAGTATGTTCAAAATATATTATGGGCATTTTATGATGTACTGAAAATTACAAAAAACTGAACGGTTGCAATTGCCGCTTACAAAAACTAACAAAAAACTACACCTTTTGAAGCATCTTTTGTTGTGTTGTGACCTTCAGTGAGATCAGCCGGCTGGACCTGGGCCTCATTATAGAGGTGTGGAACAAAGGTCTCATCTGGGACACCATGTTAGGAACAGCCTGGATCCCACTCAAAAGCATCTGCCATTCAGAGGAGGTCAGGAAGTCATGCACATCTCAAAATCTTACATCATTCCGTGATAAAATAAATTTCTTATGGAATGTTTGTAGTTGTTTAATTTCAGTGAACTTGGTCATCAAGCATCAAGCTGTCCTAAAGATTCCTCTCTTTCATGTGTGTTTCATTTATACTGTAATGAATAACCTTTCCTCTGAACAGGAGGGCCCTGGCGAGTGGATATTTTTGGACTCTGAAGTTCTGATGAAGGCAGATGAGATATATGGGACTAAAAATCCAACTCCACATCGGGTCCTGCTGGACACTCGCTTTGAACTGCCCTTCGGTGAGACTGACTTTTTAAAATTTCTTTGTGTAATTTAAAAAAGTACATCCTTTCATGTTGTTGTTTTTCTTCATTTACACAACCATTCAAAAGTTTGGGGTGATTAAGAATACATTTTTACAATATCACTTTTTCTCTGCAAAGACACATTAAGATTATCAAAATTGACACTAAAGACATTTATAATTTTACAGTAGATTTCAGTTTCAAATGAATTCTGTTCTTTTTAAACTAAAAATTCACCAAAGAATCCTGAAAAAAAAAAATGGTCATGCATCCACAAAAATATTAAACAGCACAACACAACACTGATAGTAATAATTAAAAATGTTTCTTAAGCAGCAAATCAGCATATTGGCATAATTTCTGAAGGATCATGTGACACTGAAAACTGGAGTAATGATGCTGAATTCAGCTTTGCATCACAGGAATTACATTTTACATCAAAATAGAAAACAGTCATTTTAAATTGTAATAATATTTCACAGTATTACTCTTTTTACTGTATTTTTGTTCAAATGCAGCCTTGGTGACCTGAAGAGTGTTCTTTAAAAACTTTTGAATGGTAGTGTTCTTGCTTTCGTGTTATTCCAAACTAACTTTCTTCAGAGGAGCACAAAATAAGAAATTGTAACAGTCCCCAAGCACTGTCTGGCAACTGAATGTAAAAGAGCAGCGTGGACATTTTTCAGAACTTCTTATTTTGTCTTCCACATTAAGAATGGCTTGCTGATCTGTTATTTGGAAATGCAGCTGCTTGAGATCAATCCCATCTGTCTCTCTGGTGCTTTTGGGCTCCATTGATTTGTTGAATGTCATCAGGGTTGAGTGAATCTCCTTCAGGCAGCTGCTTGCTTTCTAATAAAACAGTTTTCAGACTGTCTCTCTAAAACTGCTGATTTATCCAGCATACAGTGTTGTAATGTTAAAAAGTGACTAATTTTTTTTAGATTTTTCAAATTAAATGCTAACAAGTAAAAACAAACAAAGCTTTTTAGACTTGAATGACACTGTTTCCTGATAAATGGCTTTTTCTCTGTAACCTAGTGTGACAAGGATCCATGTAGCGGAGATATAAAAGGAGGCTTGAGCTTTTCGCTTGCTGGTTGAATTATCACTTTGATTTGCATCTCTTTGTGTAAGACTTAACAAAAATAATTACATTTTTGCCAGCTGTGTCTCCATTGTGAGTGGAGCTATGGGCTGTAAATAAAGTGTGCGGCGGTGAACACGCTGCAGGTTGTTGGGATGTGAAAGCTCGGACCTTCGCAAGTGGCGAATTTGGCCTGGATACCTGCCATTGATCCCATTCATAAGCCAGACTGTTTTATCCGAGCACTTTGAAGCTACTCTCCTCATGTGCCGTATCCCATGTGCCTTCAAAGGGAGCTGCACACAGTATCTGATGCTTTGTATACAATTGGACCCAATTTCAATTTGTTTTCAGATTCGGTCCTCAGGACTGACAGTCTGCCATTTTGCAGTGAAATCGGATTTGATTGTTCAGACAAGGTAGTCACTGATCAAAATATATATATCACACTGTAAAACAATTTGTGAAATTTACTAGCCATTCCTGAGTGAAAATTGTTTTAAAGAAATGGCAAGTAACAATGAAATTAAACGGGATTTTTAAGTAGAAAGACTGAAATAATTTTCAGTAATTTTGTTTATTTACAAGTACAACAGTAAATTTAGTTTTATTTATAACTTGGAAAATTATGCACTTTTTACAGTGCAGCTGTCATGGCAATGACTATGAAACAAGAGTCTGATTGTCCGGACTTGATCTGGTTTCAAACTACATATTAATGTGCTTTAGGTCTGGTTTACAAACATGTTTCTTTGCTGTTCAGACTACAAACAATGGTTTCAAACTACATATTAATGTGCTTTAGGTCTGGTTTACAAGCATGTTTCTTTGCTGTTCAGACTACAAACAATAGTTTCAAACTACATATTAATGTGCTTTAGGTCTGCTTTGCAAACATGTTTTTTGCTGTTCAGACTACAAACAATGAAACCGATTTCTTAATATGGTTTCAAACTACCTGTAAATGTGCTTTAGATCTGGTTTGCAAACATGTTTCTTTGCTGTTGAGACCACAAACAATGAAACTGATTTCTTAATCTGGTTTCAAAATACCTACAGTATGAATGTGCTTTACTGTAGATTTGGTTTGAAAACATGTTTTTTTCTTTTCAGACTAAACAATGAAAACAATTTCAGTTGTACAAGTAAAAGTGTTTTTTCCCCTACCTTTATGTTTTTTTGTTGAACTGCTGCACAAACTATGTTTATACATGCTAATTTTTTTTAATGCACAGGTGTCACAAACATGGTTTGTTTGCTAAGTAACAAATATAGTAAATATTTTCAGTTTGAACTAAACTACTGTTTTTTTTCCCCTTCCCCTAAAAATATTGCGGCAAATGGAGCTTCAGACTGACAGCACAACATCCCTTTGTTCCTATACTTGCTTTTAAAGTGAAGTGTCAAGTAATGCTCTGTTTTTTAACTGGCAGACTATTTTTAAGGTCCCTCGGCCAAGTAGCTCATTATACATTTAAAAGGTCTGAATACATAATCATAACTTCTTAGCACATGTAAATGGTCTGCATGAGGTTTTATGTCTTGGACCGCAACACTCATGACTCTACGATTTTGCAGAAATCCCAGAGGATGAGGCTCGATACTGGACCGGCAAACTGGAACGCATCAATGCTATGGGCATTCATGATGAGGTAAGACCTGTGCATGTGCAGCTAAACAACAGCATGCTTTCAATATTTCAGTACATGTGAGCTTAGTTACCAAACAAGAGTCCACACTGACTGTCATTGCATATAATTATATGAGAAGAGGTTGCATGACAATTTTCTGAATGCATTTACATTGTGTTTGGTTACAGTTGTCGTTGTAATTTGCATCTAAAAAGGAAGTGTAGGCAGTGTTTACCAGAATCACAATATTGCTTTTTAGCATTACTCAACATTATATACTTTACTGTGGAGTAATATGACCATAACTATAAACCTCAGATTAATTTTGAGAGAATAATTACTTTTTTGATGCCTATTATGTTTCTTTTGCCTAAAAAGCTGATGTATATGATTTTAAACTAATATTTGTTTTATACAATGTCATAGCTGTGAGATGTTGTGTTACTGTAATATTAGTTTTGAGGTAGAAATGTTATATATGAATTGAAAAATATTACATCCAGTTATCTTCTTTTACTTTTGATTATAGCTGTTTTTGTGGAAAAAGAAAAATATAAATAAAAAGAAAAATATTAATAGTTAATATTAAAATATTCGAATATTTTATTTAAAATTATATTTACCATTTTAGTAAAAAAAGTTAATGTGTATACCACTTTGACTTTCTTCTTTACACACAAATCATTCCTGACAGCTAAAATAAGTATAGAATAAGTTATTCAGTAATAGTTTGTAATGTAATAGTATTATTTGAATCTAATTTGAGATGGGTTAATATCATTTATATCTTAACCACCATTATAATCACTCCTTTTGTAAGATGCAATAAATTAATCATTATCTTGCTCGTCAAGGCTATACAGTTATTTTTGACACTTATTAATTCTTATATTAAATCATGGCAGGTATTTTGCAGTCTGAGTTATAAATGTAGGTTTCCCTCTTGGTTATTTAATAATTAGTGTCACAGCTTTGGTATGTGGTCAGCATGTGTGTGTTCTGAGCAGTTATTTTTTTGTTGTGATCGATTAATAAAATACACATATGGGTATTTGTCTAGGACCTATTATCATTATTCAGATTATATATATATATATATGAGGCCATAAACTCTATGAATATTATTTCTTAAAAGAATTAGCAATATATTGTCCATATATTGCTCTACTCCTGCTGTTGGAGTATAACATGTCATACCACAGGACTTCAACTTTCAAATATTTTATATCAGATATTATGTACAGCAGATACACCAGTTTATCAATGTCCAATGTACGTTTTTCACAAAATGAAGCAAATCAAGGTAGTCCTTAAATTAGGGTGACCATACGTCCTCTTTTTCCCGGACATGTTCTCTTTCTGGAAAAAATGCGTCTGGCATTTTTGCCATTAGTGTGCGTTTTTGTATTAGAGCCATGTGAGGACTGTGTCCAGTCCCGCCTACTCTCGCAAACATTCTAATATTGCATATAATTTTCGCGCATCAGGGGGCCGCTATCAATATGTGGAGAATATAATCTCTTTTGGATGAGCGCTCGCTGTTCACTTTCGATTTCGCGATCACGTGCGCTCCGTGTAAAGGAAGATCAGATATTTTTCAATGAGCTCAGGATCTGTTGAGCAGCAAATCCTCCAGCATAGTCTGTCAGCCATCTCTCCTCTCAACCTGTGATTAGTCAAATCTGACTCCTGCAGCTCGTGTTGGATGCAGGATTGTCAAGTCCGCATTTTTTTTTCCCGATGGAATTGGGGTACTTTTAAACTGTTGCCATGGCTTGATTCCCCCCCCCCGGATTAAAGGCAGGGCCTGCCCGTCGCATAGGTGAAATAGGCAGGTGCTATAGGGGAGCCCAAATGTGTTAAGTTTTTCTTTTTAATTATTATTAAATAATATTATTTTAATTAAGGGTGTACTATATATCGACATATAATCGATATTGCATTATGGCTTAATATAATATGGCACAAAGCTAAAGTCAAACCATTCTGTTTTTGCTTCAGGTTTTGAAATTATACAGTTTAATTTAGATCAAAATATAATGAAGCAACTAACCATATTCTTCCTACTAATATTTTCATTCTTTCTTGTCTTTTGCTTAACCCTCATCCGTCCCTCCCGAACCTATAACAAAAGTGTCCCTCGTGGGTCAAAATGACCCGAAGGCCAAAAATGACACTAATTTTATCTTTGGTCCATTTTTACATTTTTTTTTTTTTTTCTAATTTTTTTATGTAGGGTTTTTTTTTTTTTTTGTTATGAGAACATTAAGGAAACATTCCATTTTATAATAAAAAAAAAAAAAAGAGAAAAACAATTAATTATATGTATAGACACAATTGTTATGAAATAAATATCTGTTTATGTTTTAATCAGAGGCGGACAGTAACTAAGTACATTTACTTGAGTATTGTACTTAACCCTCATCTGTCCCTCCCGAACCTATAAAAGTGTCCCTCACGGGTCAAAATGACCCGAAGGCCAAAAATGACAGTAATTTTATTTTTGGTCCAGAAAGCTTATATTGGTCCATTTTTATTTTTTTCAAATTTTTTATGTAGGTTTTTTTTTATTTTTTATAATTTTTTGGTGATTTTTATTTTATTCACATTAAATTCTGGATATTTGTATGAAAATTAGCATATTTTATAAAATTTTTCACCAAAAAACAAAACCAAGAAAGACACAATTTCTGCATATTTATACTTTAAAGGGCTCCTATGATGTTGCTAAAAAGAACATTTATTTTGTGTATTTGGTGTAATGAAATGTTTATGCGGTTTAAGGTTCAAAAAAC
>NW_015539915.1:1523560-1524078 GCF_001515605.1 Sinocyclocheilus anshuiensis
ATACTGAATTTTAATCCAAACACATGCATATTCATACAGTTTCATAAATATGTAATAAATATAAAAGATACATTTAAAAATATAAATATGATATGAACTCATTGGTCTCCACCCCATCACTCAAATTTAACTGCATTACGTACATTTTTTTTTTCAAAATGACAGTCATTTCCCAGCAGAAACATCATACAAGCTACAATGTGTTTCAATAGGAGTGTGTGTGCGCCTGTGTGTGTGGATATGTGAGTGTTTTGTGCATTCTGCAGTCTCAGCCCTTTGTTTGGGTATGCATCTTTTCTGGATTGTGTCAGATTTTGTATAGTCAAAAAATCAAATAAATGAAAAAATGCCTTTTTTTTTTCTGGACATTCCATTCATTCCTATGGCCGGGTCAAAACGAATGTAATAATTGTGGGTGTAATACTTTTTTTATTACACCCACATAGAATCCTCGAATCGACTAAAATTTGTTTGTGTGTGCTCCATGCTCAAGTGTGACAAAATTAAATAAAAAAAAT
>NW_015539915.1:1524594-1595477 GCF_001515605.1 Sinocyclocheilus anshuiensis
AATGACCCATGAGGGACACTTTTGTTTCTTTTTTTTTTTTTTTATAGCACCCACTTGAATTTTTTTTTCATGAATTCCCGGTTCAAGTGTGACAAATGTAACAAAGTCTCATACCATAAAGATCAACGCTCGATTTGAAAAAATTTTTTAAAAATGAGTTTTGGGTCAAAATGACTGGAGAGACGGATGAGGGTTTTAAATAAAATACATTAAAAATCATTATTGGATTCTGCCATGAAAAGTTAAGATCAGTGCATCCCTAAATTTATGAATGTCTGAAATTAAGAAATAAGATTTAAATGTTAGTATTGTAGCTGCCTTTGGACGATAAAGTTCTCTAATTTAAAAAAGCTAGTTGAGTTAATGTCAGTTTATTTATTTATTAATTTTTTGTGCAACCGTCTTATTTATATGTAATTTGTTTCATGTCAGCTATGCGGTTTCTGTGTGAACAATCGGTGGTGGAATTGCAAGGGGCACAAGCTAAAATCTTGCCTAGGGCACCAAATTTGTCAGGGCCGGCCCTGGTTACAGGTTTGAAATGTTGCATAAATTACATTTGACAGAAATGCTTGTATTGAAACATTTTGTATTCTACCTATGATAAAACTTTCATGGACTTCTACATTAACTGTTCCCATCGTGGAATGACCTGCCCAGCTCAATCCAAGCAGCTGAGTCCTTAATATTTTCAAGAAACGGCTGAAAACACATCTTCAATATGCATAACAGTGACTGTAAAATATGTATATTAGGTATGGAAATGACATATTTTGAGTTTTGATATTTGAGATTGCTCTACTTTGGGTGCTTTCGGCATTACTTTAACCACCAACCACTAGGGCTGGGCGATATGTCAAAAATATATTATCGATAACCGCCTTTAAAAATATCACGATATCCGATAATATCGTCTACCTAAGCCCCGCCCCGCCCCCGCCGAGACAACATTGCCGACATGCACCATAAACACACACCATGTTCAGTTTGGTCTTAATTATTGCCACAAAGTTTGGTTTTAATTTTCTTAGTTTGTGCTTAAACTAACAGAAAACATTAGCTTTGCTGTTATTTTGTTGTTGCTAATAAATTCCACTCTGTTCTTATCAAATTTGTGTTTGAAATGAATTTCGTTTTGTGAGGAGAACTGTTGAGGAAAAATAATAGAACCCAATTTTAAGTTCATCATGGTGAAGTTGGACATTCTGGCGGTGATTGTAAGAATGATAAATGCATGTTAATGTCATATAATAATGTCTTGAATAAAATATGCCGATTTTCCGATGTTTCTCTTTCTTTTTGGCATTATCGCCTGTAGATACATTTCATGATGGTAAGTTTAATTTCCTTAATTATAACAATTGCAGCGTTGTTTTTAAACTTGTAGTCAAGCTATAACATATTTGATATTTATCATGTATGAATAAAATCATGCAGGGATTAAAAATGAATTCCGAGAAAAAACGTTAAGGTTTTTTTTTTTTTTCCTTTCTGGTAGCCTACTAGTTCGGAGGTCTCTTTAGGCCCGTTTTTAATTAAATAAAAATAACTGCTTTATTTAATTAGAAGCAGGGTAATTTAAATTTCATTTTTATTTTGTAATTTTTATAATTTTTATTTTATTAATCAAAATACAACGCCCACAATATAATATTCAGTGTTGGGCTGCCGAAACTCCAAACGCATGCATGTTGAGGAGCGAGCTGAGAAGTCTAATGTCGTCATCCGTTTGCAACATAATTATATTATATACACGGTTTAAAAATCTGTAAAAATATTGCACTGAAATGTGCGCTGAAGGAATTTGCGTATTTTAATTATACCCGTCATGTTTGTGGTTTTTCATCATTATGCAGTCTGTTTAAATACATATTCAGAAACACATGCAGTGCTACTTTTTGGCTTTTTTCTGTTTAACGTTTATTAAACTGCAGATACAGAATAGAACAGGCCTATACCCTAAATAAGGATAAATTATATTGGAACGCATCTCCAAAATAATCACATACACAGATGCACGTTGCCATTACAGTTGTCAGCGCTGAACAACAGACAAATAAAATATAAACTGAGGTTACAAAAGTGATGCAGTCAAGATCAGTGAGGGATTTTCTTTTCTTTTGTTCTTTGATTAACTGAGAAAGAGAGCTCAGTCCAGTGTTTGCATATATAAGAGTATATATATAAAATATATATAATATATATATATTGCGTGCGCTTTGTGTTTGTGTGCAGCACAGAAAACAGCGCGTGAGTGCAGAAGTGAGTTCTATTTCATCTTCTTGCAGTTGAATCTTTTGAAATCACAATAAATGCGCATACAGAAATCGAGACGCAGAATCGAAATTTAATTTTATAACAAGTAATTTGATTACTGACCTTAGGCATCTGATCTGATTTCCGAAATTGGAATAGCTTTTCGATTCCCAACCCTCCTACTAAATTATTTAATTCTTGCATGCAAAAAAACCTGTATGGTGACTATGGGGCTATGTAAAATATTTTTTGCAACTTACTAGGTTTATCATTTGTCATTTTTTTTCTGGATAATGTCGATAATCGTCTGTTACCTGATTGTTGACATCAACATCGCGATACTTACGAGACATCGTCAATATACGATAATGTCGTCATATTGCCCAGCCCTACCAATCACACCCCAGCCCCCCGACCCGCCCAGCCCGCACCCACTGTCCACTTTTTGGAAACCTAGAATATGGTCATCCTACCTTAAATGAACCAGTCTCATGACACACACACACACACGCACACGAACTGATTGAAGTGAGTTTTGCTGTGAATTTGCATGCTATTTAATAGTTATTTTATTTACTGAAATCTGCATGTTCAGTAACTGAGGTTGTTAATTGCTTTAATAGTAATTAATTATTAATTGTACATTATACTTTTTTTCTTGTTGTCTCTTACCATCTTCTTTTACTCTCCTTGTGTCAGTTTCCCTTACAGGATGAAGTAGCGGGACGCCCCCTGCCCTGTGCTGCCTCTCAATGCTGTGAGTGACAACATCCCACACTAGATGGAGCCTCAGCATCATGCCTGATGCTTCACTGTGCTCTCCACTCCTTTACATGCTGCTTCTAGTCACCTTTAAATGGCATAAATGTTAACATACAATCTGTTCACAGCGTATATGTTCACAAATGTTCACTCAAGCATCAAGCACAAGTAAATTCACATTAGAATTGCAATATCAGTCTTTGTAAATGATTTTGTTTTTGCACATCTTCTTTCACTCTTGAATTTTAATTTCACCAGGCAACTATTTTGGATGGGCCGACAGTCAGAGTATGTAATGTGATCAGATTTTATATAGTAACCCTTTACTCTAGATTATTCCCTAGAACCCCCCCCTGGACCCTCAAAATAAATATGCTTTCATATGCGCCCCTAAGTGTTGAGATTTTCATGCACACTTGCACAGATAAATTAAAATACAACACAAAGCATGAATTTTCCCCGAATTTCCTTGAGTTTTGGCCTTGTTGAAATAATGATGTGTTCTTTGTGTGCATTGTGAGCTCCTTGTTTTAATTCTCCTGCACTTACTTCCTTGTACTTGTTTATATTATGTGACTACTTTGTTGCAAAGAGACACATTTGATTTCACTTAGATGATCAATGAGATTTGGCTTTTACATTTTTCATGTAATCTTTTATGTACATTAACATATTTCATATATAAAAACAAGGACAGATTGGCATTTTGTTGTTTTTCTCACTTGTAATGTTTCCCTGTCTAGCTTTGGATGACCTGGACAGTGCAGTGGATGATAGAGACAGTGACTACAGGAGTGAGACGAGCAGTAGTTTACCTCCACGCTACCACACTACAGCCCAGCCCAACTCTTCACTTCACCAGTATCCCATGGGGCCACGCTTTCAGCAGCACATGGATTCCTGTGCTGACTCTTTGCACAGCTTTGAATTTGACTATAGAGATCACCATGCAAGCAGGTACATTCAGTTCCTATGAGTACTGTATGCGTCCATATAGTACTATGCATTCTTTGTGTACAACTGTGCCAGTTTTACACTTTTAGCTCTGAATGTAATGGTTCTGGGATGGTCATTTCCATAACTCAGCTGTGAAATAGCAATTTATATATATGGTTGCAGATTATCCCTGTTTGTTATGCTGAACTTTAAACTTGCAATTTGAGGACGGATTTCTAGTCTTTTAGACTTGTGATTTGTGTAAGAGAAAGAAACTGAAATGTGGTATTCTGAGATTGTGGTTAATCAGAGTCTCTTGTGTGGCCCAGTACAGAGCTAATCTGGATAATTCTTTTGCATCAGATCCCTTTTAAAAATACATTAAGTTATGGTTGAAATGACATTTGTGTGTAATTTATGCATTTTCTCACCAGCTGTATGCATAATGTTTTTTTTGGGGGCGGGGTGTATGGAGCCAGATCGGCCTCAAAAATAATACATTTATAAAACAAAATTCATAAATTCACAGCACAATTTACATTTATAAAATCCGATTCGTACATTCAAAACACAATTCATAAATACAGAAGTAAAAGCATAAATATTTCCCCAAATGCTCACACAAAAGCATCTTACCTAAATAAATTTAAAATGTTTACACAGATATGTATATATCAAGTTCTTGAATTAATTTCCATCACACATTTATGAATGATGTTACATGTATTTATGGATCGTTGAATCTGCATTTGCAAATCATCACACATGCGTGGACTGCTTTGAATTTGTCTGTGGTATTTTTGACACCTTCCTGGCAGGTTAAGATTCATAAATATCTTTTTTTGGAGGATGTTCCGTTCAGCCAATCGCGGTGAGCTTTTAATCCACCAATCAAAACGCTCTTTACTGAACAGACTCAAGAAGCTCAACGCTGCACTTGTACTGTGCATTGTTTCTGTGATCGGGTCCTTGATGTAAAGACATTTTAATGGGTACTCTTTTTTTTTTTTTTTTTTTTTTAAGCCCCTAAAATCACATTATGATTTATATCGTTCGCACAAAATACATATTATCCAGATCATTTTCCCGATCCACTCCGTGAACTCGTGAAGGCGCGCGCGCATCATTCAAACACACCTCACCAGAAACACGGCATGTCGCAATCTGTGACGAATGCAGGCGGGAGACAATGAGCGTTCGATTATCCTGCCGTAAAACCTGTTGTTTGAAGTGGCAACATTTGAATTTGTAAAGAGCGCGTCAGTCAGCGCGGGCTTTGCTGCTCACGGTCACTAGACTCGCTGCTCGGGATGGAGAAGAAGATCGCCGAATAAAGGCTTGGATTTGGGTCTGTTCTTCACAGTCGTATGGATTCTGAAGATTTGGATTACAGCGCACTAATAAAATTGTTTCATTTCGTAATTATGTGTTTTGAATTTATGAATCGGATTTTGTAAATGTAAATTGTGCTGTGAATTTATGAATTTTGTTTTAAAAATGTATTATTTTTGAGGCCGATCTGGCTCCATGGGGGGGTGATTAAAAATCTGTTTATTAGCGAGTTGAAAAGCATTTAATGGTTCGGTAAAGACTGTATTTTTCACTTCACATTTTTGGTAATCCGCTTACATTTTTTTGTTTCATTTCACAACTTTAGTGCATCACTATTACCGTGTTCTTGCTCTCAGCAGCTTTTATCTCTTATGTTGAAATACATATATTTTTTTCTCTTTTTTTCCCCCTCCTTTTTATCCTCTTCCATCCTTTTTAATCTCTGCTAGAATTCCTAATCATAGGGGTAGAGTTAGGATTGTCCCTGTAGATTCAGGCATGGGTGTGGGGGATTGGGAGGTCAAATACAAACTACAGGGTAAAAGTACCCTGTGTGAGTTCCTTGATAGAGAAGAACAGGCATGGATTGAGGAACATGACAGAAAAAATGATCTTGTTCATATTGAAAAGGCTTGCCATGATCCCATAGTCAACCAGTTGTCTCCAATCAAAAAAAAAAATGCTTCATTAAATGCCGCTTACCCAGAAGGCTATGCTACTATTGACCGAAGGCGAAGAAAAAAAATCCGGGACCCAGGAGGGCTGGAGCATGTTGGAGCAGAGCATTTCCCACCCGATCTTGCATTTCTCTGTCAAAAACGAAGCGAGCTTGTGTTACGCCAAGTGAAAGAAATGGAAGAGGCTGATGAAAACATGATGCCATGCCTGAAACCATACAAAAATGGCTTACTCTACAAAACAAGAATGTGGGCCAAAAATAAGCTAGAAAACACACTGGAGAATTATGTTGCATATCAAGAGGAAGAAGCAGCTAGACAGAGGGAAGATGTAGGCTTTGATTCTGAGGGCTCAGATGAGCTACAGTATTCCATTGGCTCTGAAGAGGAGTTGGAGGAAATTACCTCTTTAGCTAAGGCACTCAGGGCTGAGGAGAGGAAAAATGATAGCCACTATGGATATTTCTCAACATATGGGAGCCAAACTGAGAGGCTTCAAGGTTACCGTGATAAGAAGAGTGGAAAGGGTAAAATTGGTGGATGGGCTCCAGAGGTCATGCTGTCTCCTGTTGAGGAACCTAGTGATGAATATGTTGATCCTATAGATGAGCTGCAGTGCCTGGTTGAAACTGTATCAGAATATCTAGCTGAAAAAGAAGAGGAAATCAGTAAATATGGATCTTTACCCAAGTCTAACAAATCAAGGCTGTCATCTCAGGGTAGTGCAAAAACAGAATCTGTTGGAGATGAGCAAGGTATCACCTCTAAGGAAGTGAAAGATAAACCCATAGATGCCAAAGAAAGAAATTCAAGTGGTACTTCTGACCATGGAGTGGCAGGGATGAAGAATGCCATGAGTTCATTATTTAGCTCTTTAACAGATAAAGTTGTATCAAGCTCAAAACAAGTGGACTCTACGTCTGTTGAACAATCAGAGAATTCAAGTAATGTTCCTGTTAGTTCTGGTATATCAAAATTGTTTTCCTTCATGCCAAAGTCTGCAAGTCCCACACCAGTAGCTGTGGTATCCCCTACTCAGGATCCTCTGTGTGGTAGGAAGTTTTCAATGCCATCTATTTTGCCTTTCCAGCCATCTGATGCCAAGTTGCAAAGGGTGGACCACTCAACTCAACCAATCAGAAATGAGCCCAACAAATACAGTGTTGTCACAGCTCACAATGAGACATCGTCTTCTGTGAATTCAGTATTGGGAAAGGGGAACACTTTCACTGGAGATAGTGTTGTGAATGGAACAGCCAAAAGTTTTACTTTTGATGCAGAGAAAATGCAGCCAGGTGATCAGTCCAGAGCTTTGAATTGCAATACAAAACTCAATACAATGCCAGATGCGTATAAAGTCGCTGATGGTGAAAAACCTAAAGCTTTTAAAAATATCTCTAATGAGATAAATAGTGAGAAGACACACACTGAGCCTATAACACAAAAAGCTGCTGAAGAGTCAGGATTTTTCAGTCCTTTTAAGAAATCTTTCAGTTCATTAATCTCACCTGGACCTCCAGTGCCGCCTCAGACTCAAACACAGACAGTTTTTCCTGTTTTCAGATCAGCAGAAGACGTTAGGGTAGAAAAACTTTTAGACCAGTCCTCCCTAACAAAACAAGCTTTTGTCTCTTCTGACAATGTATCCGTCCCACAATCTCCAAAGGCAGAAGGAGGGCTGTTTTCTGGATTGTTTAAGTTTGCATCTGGTGAGGATTCAAGTACATCCAAAAGTATGCCACAAAACTCAGTTAAGACAGATCAAACTCTTAATGCCCCAAACAAAATTACAGGTGTAATTCCATCTTCAGTTCATGACAATGCAAAATCAACAACACATAACCATAAAGAACCTGAGGCAACTGCTAAGGGGAACGCAGAAACAGGCTGGTTTTCTAGTCTTTTTAAGATGGCACCAACTGAAGATCTGCAGCCTGTTACTCCACATGCCCAAAGGCCTAATATTCAGAACTCTCCACTTCCTCCAGGGTCAAATCAAAATGTACCTAGGATGCAGCATCAGAATCCATCTCCAGCTAAAGAACAAATGCAATTTAGGCACCAACATCCTAGTCCAACTGAAGTCCCTCATGATACAGAGCAAAAAGCATCTCAACATGAACGTCAGGGCCTGTTCTCTGGTTTGTTTAAATCAGCTGCTTCTGATGATACATCAGTTGCCCAAGCATCTACTAATCAACCACACCAAGGAGGCTTACTCTCAGGAATCATGAAATTTGCTTCTACAGGTGATATGACCACAGGTACTCAACTCAATCAATCACAACAAAAGAGTCCGTCTGCTCAAATAATAAATCAACAAACCCAACCTCACACCCAACAAAGTGCATCTAATCCTCTTTTCGCAGGGCCATTAAATGTTTCCTCCACAGAAAATAGACCCCCTCAACAAAAAGACTTTCAGCAACCGTCAACATTTGCAAGTGCACCACCTCAACAGGGAAGTATTTTATCTGGCCTTTTCAGATTTACCTCCACTGACAAGGTTTCAGACACCGAGACAAAGATCTCCCAGGAGCAACAAAAATCATCAAGTGCAAGTGCCTTTCAAGATCCTGTACAGCATAATACTGAGGGACAGAGTTGCAACCTTCTTCAGCAGTTCAGAGTCCAAAATAAGCAATCAGACCCACACCAGAAAGGCATATTAGATGGCCCTAGACAAAGTGTATCCCATCAAGCACCTTCTCAACAAGATGGCTTTCTGTCTGGACTTTTCAAGTTTGCCTCCTCAGATGTTTCTGTCTCTCAATCAACTCAACAAATACAGGCATCTAACAATCAGTCCACTCCACTTCAGCCAACAAAAAATGTGATGGGACAAAGCAAACCATCTCAAGAACAAAAACCCCAGTCAGGTGGTCTCTTCTCTGCCTTTCTCAAAACATCCTCCACTGAGTCACAGGAACTAAATACACCACTTGTTACACAGGAAAGCAAGAAACATTCTTGTTTGCAGCGGTCAGCTATGACAAAACAAAGTTCTCCTGTAGCAAGGCAAGATACATCCTCTCAGTCAGGAATTTTGTCTGGTGTTTTCAATAAACTCACATCCTCATTTGAAGATGTATCTCCAAACAGCCAGAATTCATTCCAACAGAAACAGGAGCAGCAACACATGTCAACAGAGATGTACACTTATCAAGGTAAATCAAATAGAAAGCTACCTCAAATACCTCCTCAAAATCAACATGCACTGCAAAACCAAAAGCCCTCTACCCAACAAGGTTTCTTATCTGGAATATTAACCAGGAATACAAAAGAGATTTCCCCTGCCAAACCAGAGAATGTGGCTATGGAAGGATCACATTTGAAGTTAAATTCTTTAGGACTGCTGAGACACAAGGTATCTGACCCAAATAATGTGCCAAACATCTGTGACACAGAGAGCCTTGATTTGAGGACTCCAGCAAGTTATGCTCGGTCACAACAGAATCGTGCTGCATACACATCTAATAGCACCAATAATTTACCCCTCTTATATAGCTCACAAAACTTTTTGCTCTCAAGCCAAATAAGAAACACGTCATATAGCACTGAAAATCTTAGTAGCCTCCCTCTTGGTTACCCATCTCAAGCAGTAATGTCACAGGAATATTTAAGGCAAAGTTATCCATCCTTACATGGTGTATCTGATCAATATGCCTACCCACAGGTCTCTTCTTCATATGCATTGGGACTTAGTCCCAATGATGAACACTCATGGATCCAAGAATCTATATTGTGGCAACAGCTGAATGATCAGTCATTAGGCTGCTATCCTGATGGACATGGAAGTATAGCTAGTGATCCAATCCTCAAATCTTCTCAGTGTCTGAATAAGATAGACATGGATGTTAATCAACAATATTGTCCTACTCAGCCATGGATGAGTTTGCACGCTTTCCAAAGAGAGAGCAATAATCGACCAGAGTATTCCAAAGATATTCACCATAGTTCTATGAGACAGAGATTGTGGAATAGCCACAAGAGTTTGGATGTTATTAGTAGTCAGGAATTTGAGGGTGTATTGAATTTGAGCATGAAGAATAATGCTAAATTAGGAAAGTGGCACTCGTTTAGTGCAGATAGTTGTAACAGTCTAAACAGTATTTCATATCATGAGGGATATTATGAGGAAACACCTCCACATCTGTCTTACTCAGCTAATGGACAGTATATATATCAAGGCACATCAGAAAGTTGCAGTCAACCTGGGAATAATGGAAGCTATATTAATGTAGCTACATCTCCCAATCCATGGAATTACTCTTCAACAAGCAACATTGATATGGAGGAACATGTGTATCTTGAGGAGTCAGAGTGGTATCAGCAATGGCTTTCACTTTTGGACCAAGGGATGTGGTGGCCAGCAGATAATGGAGATTGTGGATATTTTGTCTACACTGATTATGAGTACATTTATGCTCTACTGACAGATGTGTCTGGGCAGTATGTCTATGCATGTGCTCCAGAACAAGACTGGGGAAATACAGGGGACTTATATCCTAATGCCTGGCTGTATAATGAGATGGTTAAAGTTTGTGGTTTTAAGATTCTTCTCTACAATGAAGATGAGCTCCTTTGGATTCCAGGGCAAAACCAAAGTGAAGCTGAACTTCTGACCGCACCACTTGACTTGTCGGCAGCCTATAGAAAAGGTAACCAAATCATGAATCTGAACCTAGAGCGTTTCTCTTGGATGTTTGAGAATTCTATTCTTAATCAAAGACAACAGGCTCTGGATTTTTCCTCTTATCAATTTAATAAGGTTAAGATGGATACAAAACAACAGCTCCAAAATAATTGTGGGTACTGGAATCCTTGTCAGGAAGCTGTTGACCTCTCATATCATGGTGCCAACCACAACAGTGCAAATCTCAATAGCAGAGGAATAAAAGAACTGCTATCCCAGAAGGTTCACATTTCATTTGGTGCTACCTCAACCACAAATTCACCTACCATGGGTGTCTACAGCTGCTATCAGCCTCAACAGAGACAACGTACATCCACTGGAGTGCAAGTAAAGCATATAGATGATGTTTCAGAAGAGGAGTGGAGAAAGAGAGTACAGCCTGAAGAGGAGCAGCCCAATCGACCCATTAAGAAAATATCCTCTTTTCTATCCTCAATTGTTGGCAAAAGTTCGGATTCAGAATCAACCAAAAATATAACTGTCTCAAGGTCGCCTAATGCCAAAGATGCTCCATACACAGGACAAATGCAAAGCAAATTTACTAAAGCCTCTGAAACTCGACTTGGTGATCAGCAAGCCAAAAACATGATCTCAACAGGTTTTCATAGTCTTAAATCAAAGATCATAAAGGATGATGGCTCCTGTGCAACAGCTCAGTCAGAGAGCACAAATCACTTGGCATCCAAACCAATTTCAACAACATCTGGTGTTTCAGTATCATTTCCAACACAGTCACCAGCTTCCACAACTCCTCAAGGTGCATCCACTTTAAGCTCATCTCAGAAACCCAAACTGGCTAGACAAGCCACAATGTCACAACAGTCCTTTGTTCCTTTAACATCCGTTGGTTCTACTACTTCAATTTCAAGAGACTGCTCAAGTGTAACCTCCAAATCGGCTTCTCCAGGAGTTTCTCAGACAGTAGATACACATGGTGGAAAGCCATCTGAGCAGGCTGGTGGGTTTTTAACCTTTTTCAAGACTGCAGTGGGGATAGAAGAGGTAAAGTCAGATCCCTCTAAATCTACTCAGTCAGTATCTAGACAACCAGAGAAAAATGGATCTGCTTCTGCTGGCAGAAAAGATTCAACAACAAATCAAGACAAAACTGGAAAGTCTAGCCTTTTTGGGTCAATAGGTGATATTTTTAACATAGAAAGTCCTTCACCACCAAAGACAAATCTGCATCATTCTCCCTCACACCTGCAATCAACTAATGTACTAAATGATGTGAACAAAGACTGCTGCCAAACAAAAACAATGCCTAAAGTAATTCAGAAGCAACAAACAGTAAGTGCCTCTGGACAAGATGGTCAGTCGGAATTACCTAGTGTATCACAGTCATTTCAGGGAAGGAGTGTCTCAGCATCTCAGATATTTTCCCCCGACGCTAACAAGGTACCAATGCCAGGGAGATCTCAAACTATGCCACCAACTGGGGAGACAAAACCAGAAGCCCCCTCCAAGCAATCTGGTGGCTTGTTTAGTTTCTCTGTTGGGGATATGTTCTCTGGGGCCACATCCTCTAAAGAGGAAGGCAAAGGGCTGCTGTCCATTTTTGGTGGTTCCAGTCAACAACAAGCTCCATCTCAAACTGGATCTGCCTCTCCTCAAGAAAAAATGGATGGTGCATCTGCAAAAGAGCCTCTAGGCAAAAACATCCTGACTTTTTTTGGAGGTTCCAGCATTCAACAGACTTCACCTCCATCTGGATCCTCAAGTCAAACGCATACACCAGGATCTGCTCCTCCCAAAAAGACTCAAGGTCTGAATTTATTTTCTGTGTTCAGTGGCACTAGTACACAGCAGTCTTCAACACAACCTGATTCTTGTAATCAAAAACAAACACCAGGCACTGTCCCTCCGAAGGAAACATCAGCCATGGATTTACTCTCCATGATAAGTGGTTCTGGCACTCAGCAGACTTCACCTGGATCTGGAGCTGATCCACCAAAAGATCCACCAGTAACAGGATTGCTATCTATGTTCAGTAGCCCTAATCAACATCAGACATCACAACCACGCTCTACCACACAGCCTGCACCCCAAGGGAATGGACAACAAAAAGAGCCCCTGGGTAAAAGTTTATTTTCTATGTTTGGTGGTTCAGGGCAACAACCTTCACAGCAGACAGGATCAGTTTTTGGTGGTATATTAGGTGGATCTTCAAGCTCTACTGAGAGTCCAGCAAAAGGTTTATTCTCTATGTTTGGAGCACAAAGCCCACAACCACCAACTACCAGAGTTCCAGGCACTGTCCCTACTAATGAGCAGACAGTTAGACATACTTCTTTGTTGGATGGGTCTAACTCCCAACAAACTCCACCACAATCTGTCTCTTCTTCTACAAAAGGAGCAACCCTTGCAAAGGAACCACCTAAAGACAGTCCAGCAAAGGGGTTAGTTTCGGACTCTGGAATAGCCAGTCACCCAACAGCATTACAGGAAGGCTTGACTCCTGAGTCTGTTGTCCCATCGAATGAGCCATCAGTAAATGAAATGCCCTCCTTGTCTAGTGCACCTAGCCCTCAGGAATCCCCACAACAACCAGATTCAGTGTCAACCTCTATTTCCCTTGATAGTAAAGAGTCAAAGGAGTCACAAGGTAAAGACTTAATCACTGGACAAATTCCACAGCCAGGTTCTTCTCAACCCTTCTCACTTCTAAGTGGATTGCTATCAAATGAAACCCCTGGTAAAAGTCTTTTGACAAACCTTACTGGGGCTATAATTCAGCCAAGTGAGACACCAGTTACACCAAGCTGTGATCCAACTGTATCAGCACCAAAAGCCCCACAAGAAGTATTGACAACTGTTGATGGTAGATTGGCATCTTCTGAATCTCGTAAGTCGCCGGCACACCAGGAGGATTCTTCTGCTCAGGGTGTAGTACCACCAAAAGAGGGAGCGACCTCAGGCTTGTTGTCAATGTTTTCTGGGTCAGGTTCTCAAAATGTTCCTTCTCAAACTGGGTCTATACTTGGTGGGATTTTCCCTGGTGCCTCAGGATCAAAGGAAATTCCTGGCAAGAATTTGTTTTCTATGTTTTCTGGGCCAAGTTCACAGCCCTGTGCAGGTAATGCAGAGCCTAAACTTGAGAGTAACAGTCCAGGGGCTTCTACCTTCAATGAGTTAGCAGGAAAAGGTTTATTTTCTGTGTTTGGTGGATCAAGTCCACAACAGGCCACTCCTCAGTCTTCTTCACTATTAGGTGGTCTTCTATCTGGAGTTGCTTCTAAAGATGCTCCTGGAAAAAGTCTTCTTTCCATGTTCAGTGGGCCTAATTCAACACCTTCACCTAGTCAAACAGGACCAGCATCCAAACTATCTGAAACTGAGGGGCTGTTGAAGGTTGCATCATTATTCTCTCGAGGGGATGCCACTGAGGATAATAAATCAAAGACGGTGGGCTTTAGCCTGTCAAATCTGGGCTTCATGGAGGAAAAGAAATCAGGACCACAGAATGATGATTCCAAGTATTCTATTCCCTTGGGCGATCAACAAAAAACAGCAGCCTCCATGGCTCCAGTCTCTGCTGATATTGCTGACAAAAGCTCAGATCACGTTGTTGAGACAGTTGCTGCTGAGGGGAGTAAGCTAGATGTTACCATAAATAATTCTAGTTTGCATGGACATGCTTTATCAAAGGATGTTGATTCTAACTCAGAGCAGAGTACAAAAACAGAAATCCAGATTACAGATCACCAACCTGAGTCTATAAAACAGACTGATTCAATAGAGCCCAATGCCTCTGGCTCTGAAAGACTTCAACATCATGAACAACAGAAATCTGTCATAGACTCATCAGCTGAAGCAGTCAGTGGGTTTATGTCTAAACTCTTTACTGGTGCCAGTTCAACAACAAATTCATCAGGAAGTCTCTTCTCACAAACAACCACAGAAAAAAACTCACTCTTTGGCCTTCCAAGTAGCTTGCCCATGGAATCTATAAAAAATGACCTTTTCAGTATGTTTAAATCACCAGAAGCACCCAAAGCAGCTGACATAGCACCATATATTACCTCTACTCTTCAGTCTCTTCAGTCAGTCCAAGATCAGAATGCACATAATGATTCACTGTCATCTTCTGGGGATGTTACATTGTCTGGAGACAAAGATGAAAAAGATAAAGTAGAAATCCTATTATTCATGAAAGAAATGTCTGCTAATGATACTTTGAGTAATTCAACAGTTGCAAGTGTAGATCCCACAGCAGCTTCCAGCTGCCATCCAGGTGAAACAATTGTTAAGGAGCCTTCTGACGTTAAAGTAATACATGAGAAAACCATTGTCATTGTTTCTGAATCTGAAGCAAAGGATACAGACAAATCAATATCTGCAATAGACAGTAGTTCAAAAGTGGCTCAAAATCCTCCATCAACAGAAACTTCTCAGTCTATATTTGGCATGCCAAGTTTAACAGCACCCAAGTTGGGTTTCATGGCTGGAGCTGCAGATGCTGGGAAGTCTTTTGGATCTTTCTTTTCTTCACCACCCTCAATACCAAGCACAGAAAGTGGCAAGCTTCTTTCTGGGCTTAAGTCATTTTCAGCAGGGCTGTTTCATGAGGAGAAGTCAAAAGAAGAAACATCAGCATCTTTGTTTGGAACAAAATTGGGTTTTCCATGGCAGAAAGAAACTCAAGAACCTCCTAAGCAACAAAGACCTCCAGTTGTTACAACCCAACCTAAAGCTCAAAAGAATGAAGTTCACATTGAGAATAGTACAACTGCTGAAATAGGGCATGACAATTTTATGTCAAAGGAAGAAAATGGTGAAATCAAACACACTGTTGATGTTAAACAAGAAATAGTTGCAAATTCTGAAGTCCAAAAGAAAGAATTTGTTGTCCCAGAAAATGACACCGATAAACCCCAACTCAGTTTATCCACTCCTGATCCTCCTCTTCTAAAAGAATTGGAAATCCATATCCAGACCCCACCCTCTACAGATGACTCTTCAGGATTACAGCAGGAAAAGAAGGACCTTTTGATTCCAAAAAGGCTAGTAGCAGCATACTAAATGGTTTCATAAACCATTTATGTTGCACTAAGTTTACATGCACAGTCATTATTCTATAAAAAAAAAAAAAAAAAAGTTTTTTATGTTGTTCATCTATCAATTTCTGGGCTTTGGTCTCTGCGATGAAATGATTATTAGAATAGGACTTCTAGTAGTGCTCACGCAAATCTGCTGAAGACCACTTAACCCACGAAAAAGTGCTATTTATTACAAGTATGCCGTCTGAAATATTCAGTTTCAAAATCTCAATATGCTGAATAAGAATATTAATGTGCATGTAAACACGCTCATTGACTTTAGTTTTAGCTTTAGTTTACGAAAATGGTGGCTTTCCCAATGTGTGATTTGTTTCTTCTCAGTGCTGTGTGAATTTTGTATAGTAACTGTGCTTTGGTTCGTTGTAACTTTGTATTTCCTTTAGCTGTGTGTAGCATTTATGGTTTCTTAATTGGAGACTGGTTACATTTATGTCGTTTTAAAAATCTTAGTTACTGTAACTCACTTGCTGCTTTGTTTCTTTGTTTCTTTTCAACAACACTAGCCTTGTGGACTCCAGTCGTTTTGGATCTTCAGGGAACCTCAGCCAAGCTAGTTCCCAGCTCAGTGAGACTGGTCAAGAGAGTGCTGCTTATTCAGAGTTAGAGGAGTCCTACCATTCCTACCACAGTATCGGCTATCGACCATCCAGAAATGGGCATCACCCTACCAATGGACATACATCCTGGGGGGAAGATGAAGGATTGAAATCCTCCCAAGAAAATGGAAAGGGTTTAAGCGGCACCATAAAAAAGGAAGCGGTTTCTCAAGTGAACAAAATGCCTGATAAAACTCTCAAAGGGTAAAGATATTGTATTGGCTTACGGTGGTTTTCCAGTGCACATTTGGTATAATGAATATTCAATAGCATGAATTCATTTTCATACAATGTTTTATTTTTCTAGCTTCAGGGACGATGGAACGCCTTTGCCATTCTCTCCATCCAGATTGCGCTGGCTTAAGGCAATCAACAAAGTGAGAGTTCAACTTAAGGAGGTATAGTAGGGAGCTCATACCCTCCATCTCCTTTGTCTATTCCTTTTTCAGTTGATCCAGTGTTTCACACTTGATATTAAACACTACCCACATCATTTTTCCTATAAACCTGCACCAGTTATCAGCATCTTATCAATCAAAATTATCATTTGAATTTGATCTGCTTCCCTTTATTGCTTTTCAGTAGGTAAGTCTGAATTGCACAACCCCATTCAACTCATTCATGAACATCTGTTTTGGATTGGTTGAGTTTCACCATTTAAGATTTAAACTTGTGAAATGTACGTTTTTGAGACTTTGTGGAAATAATTTTTAGTTGGTTGCAACTTGGAGATATTAAATTCATGAGTGCAATGAATGTGGTGGTATTCCACTTTGGTACTCTATCAGCTAGGCAAGGCATGCTGAATTCTCAGCCTAGACCTCACAGCCTTAATCTGCAAGGGCCAAGGTCGGGCTCTGAAGAGTTGCTGTCTGATATCGCTGATAAAGTCTAAGGGAGTAATTCGCATTGAGCGGCAGGGAGCTAGAGATAGCATGTGTCTTGAAGAGTATTTAATGACTAGTTAAAATAAATTGGGGACTTGACTTTTAAAGTTCACAAAGTAAAGTACATTATTTACCTAATTATCAAAGTGGAATACGGTATGTTAAAGATGTAAATACAGCATGTTTATTTAAAATAATAATTTTAAAGGAAAAATAACAATAAAAGGCCAGAATTAAGTTTTCATAAGTTTTTCCATAAATCATTTAAAGTTTATTTATTATAAAATATAATAAATTATTACAAACTATTTAGTTATTGCGCGCACACACACACACACACACACACACACACACACACACACACAAATATATATATATTTTTTTATTTAATATTTTTAATTTTATATTTTAATTGATTTACCCAAATGCTACATTTTTAAATGAACTGTTTAATAATATAAATGATCACAATCTAGATTTTTTCCCTTTTTGTTCATTGTTCTGTTGTTTGTTCTATAAATGTTGCCCTATGTTACTCTCTTTTCTTCACTCTCTCTCTCTCTCTCTTTCTCTCATCCTGACAGCCAGTAATTAGCTATGCTGTTGTCCCCCTTCGTTTCTTTCATTTGACCGCACAAAATTGAGTGTGTGAGCCACTAGAAATAAATTAACATTGCGGGCACTTATGTGGCTTGATCACCTCGCATTGAGTCTTAATAAATCCAAATTAATAGTGTCACCAAATCATAATGGCAGATCAGATTAATTCCAGCTTAGATTGCTTTGGATAAAAAGTGCCCGGTTAAGATTTTATGTTCCAGAATGTCTATTTTTTTATGTATAATGTGTACAGGTGGAGTAATTTATTCTGATAGCCTAACGTCGCTCATGCTAATTAAGTCGTCTCACATATGGTGCTCTTCATTGAGGCTCCATTATAGTGATTGCTGCTTGAGACTTGTGGTGGATGCTTATGTAAAAGCTGCTAAATTAATACAGTGGAGACAATGGGTTTGGTTTAACACTGCTTGGCTGCATACATTTTTGTGTGGAGATGGACATTATTGGAAATTATTCGAGTTAAGCTTATTCTTATAAATATCTACACTGAAGGAGTTTACAGGCTCTTGTGTGTTATCTTACAAACATAAATCAAACACAGATAGGACATTTAATCCAGATTTCCACATCTCTCTGTCTTAAAGGTGTAATAAGATTTGGCTAATCCCCTAAATGGCCCTATCATCTTTAGTATTGTTTAAAAGGATCTTTTTTTTAAATTATTATTCACATTATGTGTACCATATCATGCCTTATTTATAGTGGATTGTTGAGCAGTATTATAACATTCCTGTCATTTGGTTAATTGATTGTACATTATTTCTGACTCTGTGTATTTATGAAAGGGGAAAAAGTGCATTGTAACATGCACATGTTTAACAGGAGGCAGGCACACAGCAATGCCGATAAGAGAGAATAGGGAAATAGAGGAGAGATGGAATGCTGGCGTTTTGACAATTCCAGATTAGCTTTGTGCTCGAATACATCGCCAGAGGACACCGTGAATAAGAGCGAGAGAGTGAGGGAGAGAGAGTGAGGAGGATGTTTGAGGCAGAGATGCTCCACTGTGACCGTGTCACACTAGCCTAGACTGGAACCCACTCAACTGTGCCGATGTCTGTGTGTGGAGAGGGTTGTGTCGGCTTCTTTGTTCAAGATGTGTTGGTTTGCCAAAGCAGCCGATTGGATAAGTCCTTGCAGAACAGGAGTGTTGATTAGGTCAACCATTTGAGATCCAGAAGCATTTTTATATGCAGGTGGTTTGGAGGTTGTTGAATCTTCAAAGTGAAACTTGATTTTTTTTTTTTTTTCACTTGATTTTTTTTCTGGAGGTAAGTTTTGTACTTTTGTGTACTTTTTCAGTCTTGTGATGATGAATTGTATGAAATTTGTCAAGAAATGTCGAGGGCGTATTTCACCTGAAAATCGATTTTGCATGAAAATAATTTAGTCTTTTAATGGAATCTTTCACTAGTTTATGAGGTTCATCTGAAAATGTTGAATGCATGATGGTGTTTTATAAACTAAAGGTGGAATATTTATTGTAATTGAATTATTGTTAACCGTGTAGTTCAGTGTAAGTCCTAAAATATAGATTTAAGTCCTTTAAGATAGTGATCACAGACACCAAACACCAGGAGTAATAGAAAGTATTAATTATATAATTTAAAATATATTAAAATTAATTAACTCGTACTTTCTTGACTGCAGATGAAAAGGCAGACAGGACAGATCACCTGCTTTGGGATAATTTTGTGTGATTTGTTTCTGGGTGGTTTGGTGAGGTGGTTGTTAAAACTCATGTTCTGGTTCAGTCTCTGAAGGGACTGAAAGCTATAATCCATTGCACCCTTGAGCAAGACACTTAAAGTCAATCTGAAAAGTGTTCGACAACCCATGTCACTTCTGTAATGTGATGTAACTCCAAATGAAACGGGATAGTCAGTGAAATATAGCTGTAAGATAGTTATATATAGTATATAGTTATATATATATAAGATATATATATATATATATATAAATTATTATTATTATTATTATTTATTTTTGTTAAATAAGTCATATTGTGAAATATTACTAGCTGTTTTATATTTTAATGTTTTAAAATGTAATTTATTTTTATGATGCGAAGTACATTTTCAGAATCATTACTCCAGTTTTCAGTGTTACATGATCTATCAGAAATCACTCTAATATGCTGATTTGCTGTTAAATTATTGTCGATTATTAATCGATACTCAGTTTTTATCAGTAGTTGATGTTGTCATCAACACTGAAAATTTTTACAGTGATGCATTTTTTTTGATAGGATTCTTTAAATAGAAAGTGAAAAAAACAGCTTTTTAAATATCAATCTCTTCTAACATTATAAATGCCTTAACAGTATTTATCAATTTGATGTATCCTTGCTGAATAAAAGTGTTAATTTATTTATTTTTTCTTCTTACCCCAGACTTTTGAATGGCAGTGAAGCATGGTTTCCACAAAAATATAAAGCAGCACAACTGTTTTCAACATTGATAATAATAATAAATGTTTCTTGAGCAGCAAATCAGCATATTGAATGATTTCTGAAGGGTCATGTGACACTGAAGATGATGCTGAAATGACTGACGCTGAAAATTCTATTAAATACAATTAAATTGTAATAATAATATTTTACAGTTTTATTATTTATTTTTATGATCAAATAATTGCAGCTTTGGTGACCAGAAGACTTCTTTCAAAAACATTTAAAAAATCTTAATTATTCCAAACGTTTGACTGGTAGTCTACATATTCTTGCAGTTATGACAAATTCTAGACTGTGTCAGTCAGCTAAATTATTCAGTTTTAACAGAAGTCAGCAGAATTTACAAACCAATATTTCACACTGGCTCAGGACATTGTGTCGTTCTTATTGTTGAGTCCTGAATGTAATAAAACTTATATGTGACTTGGCCTAGGTAAATCAGGACCACAACTACTAATGAGAGCTGATTAACCTGAGCAGTGGCAGAGTAGTGAGCAGATAGTTTCTTATTAGAAATTCCGAGGCATATCTGTCTCTTGGTTGGAATTGCAAATTAGGCAAGAATCTGTAATATTTTGATACCTGAGCTATCTGCAGAATAAATGTCACAGAAATTGGTTCACAATCTCATTTAATTCCAGCAAGTTTAACCAGGCCTTTTCACATATCAGTAATGGCTTCATTGGTCCTTCAAAGAGTGGCTCATTATTGGTTTCTGCCAACTGTGCTCTTATCATGTGAACACAAAATTCAACTGTTTGGGAGATGTTGGACAGAGGTTAAACCTATAATGGGAATATTTAAATGTGACTTTGAAATTCAGAGTATTTAATATATACCTTTATTGTAAGTAACTGTAGCAGGGGACATTAACGTTAATTATATACAAAACTAGAGCACACTGATTATGTAGAATTTTAACTTAAGCTGTTTTAACTTAAAGTAATTAAAATATATCCCAAAGTGCTCCATTTGAAAGCATGTCATTTCCTGTATTAAATGTTAAGTTAAAAATCCATCATAAAATGTGCTGTCCCTGACATTCATTTTAGCCTATTGGAGACACGTGGCAGCCAGCCAAAATGTGCCCTTGAAAGCCGCCAACCTAAATGCTCAATGTTGAAGTCACAGTAAAGATCATGTTGGCCATTAAATGCTTTTGGAGAATAACACAGAGGACAGTATCTGAATTTCAATGACTGCCTTTATTGCTAGCACATATTACAGGAAATAGACTTAAAAAATTATGTGAACTATAAGGCAATAATCATGCCCTAACATTATGTACTCATTATTATGAGTACTTCTATATCTAATTTACAATCATAATAATTTATATTTCAACCTTTATTTCAATGTAGTGCAGTATTTGTTTAAAATCATTGAATATGGTAAAAGAGTCTCTAAATAAATGAAAAAGTGAAAAGCCTCGAGTGTACAGACGAGACGATTTTGTCCTGACAGGCAGGAAATGGGGTGAAGCTGCTATTAGACCCAGCAGGTTCTGATTAACAGTCATGATGCACAGTGAATACAGCTGGGCTGTCACCCTCCCTGTGCTGTAACAGTTACTGTTAGAAGAGCTGACAGGCAAGAAGATAATATGTTGTGTTCCGTGTGGAATATGCCCCACCAGTTTAGCAATGTCTGGACCTGAATTATTTCTACAATGGAATGCTTTAACAAAAAAAAAAAAAAAGTAATTTAAGTTTGCATATACTCATGTGATTTGATTAAACGCGTACAACTTTACTCCTTGAGCTGTTTTTGGAACCCACACTCTAAAAAATGCTGGGTTAAAAACAACCCAGTGCTGGGTAAAATAGGGACAAACCCAGCAATTGGGCTGTTTTGACCCAGCGGTTGGGTTAAATGTTTAACCCAACCTTCTGGGTAGTAACCCAACCACTGGGTCAAAACAACCCAATTGCTGGGTTTGTCCCTATTTTACCCAGCACGGGGTTGTATTTAACCCAGCATTTTTTAGAGTGCATGTTCATTAGTGATCTTTTTCAGCTGCATATGTTTTAACATTATAACACTTGTCTTAATGACTACAGTAGGTTAATTAGCAAGCTATGACCACAATGTGCTTTGTACATCCTTGTAAACACAGTGTAAACCTGCAATAATCCACTTTACTGTCTGTGGTACTTTTTCAGTACATGGCAGAGATCCAGATATATTCACTCTTACCCTCTCTCTGTAATGTGACTTTTTACTTGGGTGTGTATGAGAGAGTTGGCAGTGTGGACACCCTTGGCCTGTAGCATTACTTTTTATTAAAGTCTCCATTAGAATAAATTATGAAACTGCATTCAGCGCCTCAGCTGTGCACTTACTGTATAGTATGTAATGAAATATGTGGTCACAAGCTTTGTTCCAAGTGATAGTGTGCTGCTTTCTAAGGTAGAATCCTAACCGATTGATTTGTAACGGCCTACATGGGCTGCAACTCAACAGTGTCACACAAATAGCCTTAGAAGTAGACTAAAAGTATTTTTAGATGCCTACATTTCAAACTGGGAGTGCCTCTGTAGGCAGCTCACTAGGTTTTAGAACCACACAATAGCATCAAGAAGTGCAAAAGACTGAATGGCCATGAACATAAATGTTGATTATTTTAGATGGATTGTGCATGCTTATATTTAGCTGATTGATATTTCAATGTCTGTCAAATTGTAATAATCTATGCGTGCCATTGTCCTCAGGGTTTAAATTGGGCTGGGGCTGTCCAGGGCTGAGCCCCGGCACATAGACTGTATATTATGCATCTATTGCTGAGGCGAGGCTCACGCAGCCTCTCCAGGAGAAATCAAAATGCGCAACACTAAGAAACTCAGCATCCTGAGGTAAAAATTCAAAATGGAAAGTTTTTATATTTAAAATGCAGTTAGTTAGGCAACATAAAACAACGTTTTCACCATTACGACTGTTTAATAGTTCTATAAACAGTTCAATAAGCAAATATAATATTAGGTCACTTACATTTTAAGTGCATCTCACAGCAACCAGCCGATTCATTGCTGATTGATTCCGTGTTTTGAATGAATCGGTTGAATCAAAGTTTCATTAGCCCATGCATAAATTTGAAATGAAAGTAATAAGGAGATTAGTGGGAAAATGCCTTCTATAAAGGTAAAAAAATGTCCTTGGATTAAATATTGAATAAAATGAGAATGTTGCTTCAGAATAAATCATATTTGCAAAAAACACACACGCACCCAAATGCAACAGCTCTGTAATCGCATGCACCAGAGCTTCAAGGTTCTGGTCAGCACCTGAGGCACATCCCATTCTAAGGGATGTTATCTCGGAGTCATTCCAATGAGCAAGATGAAACAAATGGGTCGGGTGAACTTCAGCAAAGAATGTCTAAGAAAAGAGACCTTGGCAAAAAGAGGACCCAGAGTCCCAAGGTCAGTCGGAGCCTACGCAAGAAGATCCAGAAGTTCCTCCAGGGATCAGGGGAGTACACTGCCTATGACTCCCAGCACTCTCCCGTGGAGATAGAGGATGACATGTTCATCTGTGGCATTAAGAGAGATCCCTCTACTCATGAGTGTGGTCTTTCAACCCAGCGTAGTTTTGAAAGTCAGACTACAACCTCCAAGAGTGCCGTTATTGGGCAGGGGAGGCGTAATAGTGATGGCAGTATCACCATTCCATCCATCATGGGAATGAAAAGATTAGAGCCCAAAGACCAAGCAGAAGAGAGTAGATGTGTTGATGGAAGAGGTGCCATGGATAATAAACCAAGCCGAAGTAGGGACAAGGACAAGAAAAGAGAAGTAGGGTCAAGCACCATAGTGGAGCACATTTTGAAGGAGCTGCAGGGGATTAATAAAATCCAAGAGGAGATATCAGATTTGCGACAATACCTGACGTCTGTAAGTGGCTCAGTAGATGAGGTGTCTTGCTGCGTAGATGCTGTACTGTTGGAAATTGAGGAGCTATATTCAGTTGGTGCTGTAGGGAATCCATCACCTCGAAGAGTTGTGGCTCATCAAAGAAGTCCAGGTAGGCAGAATGCCGTTCCTGTCCCGCAAAGTAGAAATAGTAGCCCAGTAGTAAAGCATAAAAAATTGGAGAAGAATGAAGTTAGACCTCTTTCGGCTAGACCGAACGTGTCAGGGTGGGATGTGGAAACTGATTACCGAGATGTACCAAGAAGAACCAAATTACACAATCCCAAGGCTTCTGACAACTTAGATGCACCCTGTTCCAGATTTAAGAAGTCCAGCTACTGTCATCTTTATGGAAAAGAATTTACAAGCACTAGTTCCTTATCCTCAGGTCACAGTTCTAAGAGTCGAGATCAAGAAGGAAGTTATTATTCTAGGGAGGCTGACCAAGAGAACAGTGGTTGGAGACGTTCGGAAATGCAGTTGAGCGTGAGTGGAGAAGGAGGATGGAGTGGAGACACTGGATGGAGTGAGGAGGATTACTGCTCCTGCCAGAACAGTGCAGACGAATTGGAAACTGTTGGACACCCAGATACATGGTACAGGTACAATGGTGGCGAGACCAGTCATTCATCAAGTAGCAGCTCTGAACACCTATCCTTACTGTTTGGAAACCATGATTCCCCATCCAGCTCATCCAGTGTTGTAGATTGGAGGCATCCTAAGAATCAAACTATCAGTGACATTGGCTGCGACTACACATCAAATTGCATGTACTCTCGCAGTTCTGGATACCACACCATGGATGCATATGCTGATGAATCGTGTAGTGGGCCTTCCCGAAGCCTTAGTTGTTCAACCATTGGAATGACAGACTATGATGACGGTTGCAGAAATCTACACTCCTCTTGTGAGCATTGCCTCTGTGATGTGGATTCGGAGAAAGACTGGCCAGAGGGGGCTTGCACAGATGTGTATGACCCAGATTACTCTGAAAATACGGACACTGAAGAGTCACAGCCATCTAATCTAGGATATGATATTGTAAAGATAAGTAAAGCCATGCTAACTTTCCACTCTGCTCTAAGGGGAGCCTTGACAAAGCTTGACACACCTGAACCCCAGTGTCTAGATGAGGACACCAAGTCTGTAGTCCCAAGTCCATCCAAATCCAATGACCTTGAGGAGGGTAGCACCACATTCAGTGAATCAAATGTAGACACTGTTGAACCTTCTGATGGTGCAACTTTAGATCTCAGTGTGTCTTCTCAAAAAGGCATCGAAGCTTCATTCCATGGGAAGGACTTGAGTGAATTACTAAACCGGCAACGTAATTCTCAAGCCTTTGATCCTCTACTATCGACTCCTAGCACGATTTCCCCTTCACTTACTTCAACTGAATACTATGCATTAGACCACTTAGATACTGTAGAGGAACCTCTAACAGATCAGAATCTGCAGCGTATTCCAGAGCTTAGCCCAAAACATGTGGATCTGAGTTCAGGGATTGTTGATTCTTGTGCTCAACAAATGGCATTTGGCTCAGGTAATATCAAAATAAGTCCAGAGGGCACCAATTCAGGAACACTGGAGGCAGATGTTAATGGAAAACAGGCGGAGCATAGTCTTGACAATGAACCTGCCCTTGAAGACCCTCACCACCAGAAGTGCCTTGCCAATATTCAACGTGTGCTCAAAGAGAAGAGACATCGGCATAGATTATCCAGGATTGCCAATGCCTCAAAGAACACTTTCTCTGAGGAGGAATTTAAACAAGGTACAAAAATTGTCTTTGTTTTTGGTTAGTTATACATGCAATTAAGTTGAACAAAATGTTCCTACTTCTGTTAATCTTTGCTTATTTAAATACTGTTTATCAATTGTTGTTCTTTTCTTTTTTTTCTTGATTGTCCTGCTCTATCTTTCAGAGGGAAGCAGGGAAGATGACCAGGTCATGATTATGTTTTGGTCAATTCTCAGTCGTTATTTCATTTTGTTTTTCCATTAATGCCAGTTTTCTTTGTTTTTCATCCAAAGTTTATTTGAATGCATTCTTTTTGAAACATATGATTTATGTACAAGGCTGCCTGCTTCTTGAGTTTGCCAAATACAGAAAACTTCTGAGTTTAACGCTCAATGTTTTGTCTTTTAATGGTTACATGTGTTGTTTGCTTCTATTTTGTTTTACTTACTTTAATGTGATTTGCCATCTTTTTAAATTATTAATAATTTGAAATGCTGGTCTTCGTCTTGCTACATTGTTGCTTTTAAAAGCAGTTGAAACATACCACATGCCCTTGGGGAACTCCAGCTATCCAGCTATAGTTCCATTTATCTGAGGAAGAATGCTCATGCCATTTAAAAAAAAAAAAAGGTTCACCTCAGATGGAAAACACATCACAGTTTGCTAAATGTTTGTCAAGGTTTCACTCGTTTCTGGCATCAAGTGAAAAGTGATTTTTGGGATGTTCATATACAGTAATTATCCTAAAAGTTAAGGGTTTAACCCCAATTTTTTGCTGTGCATTACAAGAGTTTGTGTGTACTTTCAAAAGTTAATTTCTATTTTCCCCTTTTCATTGATTTTGCTCTGATCTTATGATTTGCATGCCAGTCATTTCGATCAGATTAAGTACTTTCATCAATGAGGACTTCATCTTCAATACAAAGTCATGTTTTGATTTGCTATCTCAGACCTTTTGGTGAAACTCAACCAATCCTGTGTCCTCTGCATTTATATTAGGTGTTGCTCAGGTTTAATTGCTTCCTATGTACACATTGATTAATCTAAACTGTGTTTTTGATGCCATAGGGCAAAGAAAATGGAGATAATTTGAGACATGCTTGGATTAAAGCTGGGTAAGTTTCTCTTTAAGCATTATTGCTAGTTGATAGTTGCATTGCTGAATTTTACTTTTTCTCTTTTTTTGTTATGGAAATATTTATGAAAATACAGAATTATTTATAAGAAGTTAGTGACATTTTATTTACGCATTCATTGTCTGTGTATTAATTATTAAGCATGGAAAATACTCCTGTACAAAGTGTTGATATCCACAGAAATGGGAGTGGAATATTTGGAATTGACAGTATGCCAGACCTTCGCAAGAAAAAAGCTATTCCTCTGGTTAGCGATGTGGTAAGTACTCTTTCCATGTGGCCTCACCTTGCATTAAAAAAGCTACAAACGCTTTTATTATAATTCTTAACATGGTATTGTTATCAAGTAGGAACAGCATCAGTCCAAATCTTGCTAAAATATTACTTGTTCATCTTATAACATATGGTAAAGACAATATTGACAAATCTGGTTCAGACAAAAACGTCAGAATATGAGCAGTTTTAAATTTCATAAGCAATAAATGACAACCATTATAACTGTAAATTCTGACTCGGAAAGATATGAAGTGAAGTAAAACAACTCTCTGATCTCTCTCCTCCCCATGAAAAACATAAAATTAAACCTCTACAACTCTTTTGAATGCATTCACTCTGCATGGTCAGGCTATGGTAAGTTTTGAGAATAACCCATATGACTGAACCTACTTTTTTGTGTATATCAAGATAATACTGCATCCACAGGATCAGTATTGCTGTAATAGTTTGCAAATACACAGCTAGAAAACATGACATTGCAAAAGTAGGCTGTTGCAATGAAATAATAATGGTTAAATAACTTCTGCCAATACCATAAATATATGGATTATGATATTACAATAAAAAAATATTTTATACTTTAATGAATGTATTTGCAAACCATTTCAACCTTACTTGATATAATATATAAGCAAGCTAGCAAAAAATGGTTCTTTCCACTGGATTACTTTTATTAGTTTTACTTTTCCTCCAACATCACTTTCAAAGGACTGTTTTAAAGCGGGTTGTTTGATTCTATTTAACAGGGTGTTTTAGATGCTTCTGTTCATACCTAGGCTTATCAGTAATGGTTTGTTTTTTTCATTAACCCCTCATCCCCTTACTGCACAGACATTGGTTTCCCCTTTGATTTCTGGGACTCCCATAGTCACCACCCCTAGTTTTGAAGTTCTGGGTTTTTGCTCTTTGGCTTAGATGTTTATTTTTGACATCTAGATTCCACTTGGTTTCTGGCATCTCTTTTACCAGGGGTGTTTTAAGAGATTTTCTACTGGTTTGCACTGTTCTAACATTTATTCTTTGTATGATAGTCTCTGGTCCAAGCCAGGAAGGCTGGTATTGCATCGGCGATGGCCTTGCGCTCCTCCATAAAAGATGAGGAACTGGTTAGTTTAACTTCTGTCTGTTTCTGACTATATTAAAGAAGTATTTTATAAATAAATATTTGATCACTTTTACTCTTTAACTTCTACAGAAGAACCATGTGTATAAGAAAACACTGCAAGCTTTAATCTACCCCATTTCTTGTACAACACCTCACAACTTTGAGGTGTGGACGGCCACAACGCCCACCTACTGTTATGAGTGTGAGGGGCTTCTTTGGGGCATTGCGCGGCAGGGCATGCGCTGCACGGAGTGCGGGGTCAAATGTCACGAGAAGTGTCAGGAGCTGCTGAATGCAGACTGCCTGCAGCGTAAGTATGAGCACCTGTGCTATGTCTGAAGCAAAAGACTTGCTTGACAGCTTCCTACCTTCATCTGCTGCCTGAGAAGGCCACATTTGTGGGGTTCAGACACAGCCTGGGTTACTGGTGCTTTCACTCTAAGTCAGACAGTGAGATGACATTATTTTTTACATTACGTTTTATATTAGACATCTGCCCTGTGGAACTCATTTACCCAAATAGACTTCCTTCAGTGACATCTTCCTTGTTGACAGGTCCATTAGCCAAAATTAAGAAAATGATTTAGAGGTGATGCTCACCGTAAAATAATCATCACACACATATTTTATAAGACAGTGTGTTTATTGGATTTATGAGCTTGCCATATTTTACAGTTGTTGTTTTTTTAGGGTGTTTTGACATGGAGGATTTTTTTGCAAATGGAAAATCTCATTCAAGTGCTTTAATTGGATTTGTTTTTAATAGTAATAAAAACAAATCCATAAGTAATGTATTTAATGAATTACATTTTTATCCTACTATCATACATATCTATACTTATTTTTTTTATTATTATTTTGAAATATTGTAGTTTTTTTATTTGTTGAATTTTTTTTGTTTGCATTTTATTTACAGTGTCATTAATCCAGTCTCCACAAATAAAAATGTTGTTAACCATCGTTAACTTTTTAATTCAGGCGCAGCAGAAAAGAGCTCCAAACATGGTGCAGAGGACCGCACTCAGAACATCATTATGGCCATGAAGGATCGCATGAAGATCCGTGAGAGGAACAAGCCTGAGATCTTTGAGGTCATCCGAGATGTGTTTGTGGTCAGCAAGGCTATCCATGCTCAGCAGATGAAGACCATCAAGCAGAGCGTCCTGGATGGAACGTCCAAGTGGTCAGCCAAGATCACCATCACAGGTTCAAAAACTGATCATTTACATTGCCATTTTTCTGGAAATGTCATTCCATTTTTACTCAATTTAAATGCAGCAATTTAAAAGTCATTCTAAAATTCAGTTCTGAATGATGCACGATGAAAGTTCTCTTCTATGCCTCGATGACTTCCCGTCTTCTAATCTGTCTTGGTTATAGTTGTCTGTGCTCAAGGACTGCAGGCTAAAGATAAGACCGGCTCCAGTGACCCCTACGTGACTGTCCAGGTGGGTAAAACCAAAAAGAGGACCAAGACGATCTACGGCAACCTCAATCCTGTCTGGGAGGAAAAGTTTCATTTGTAAGTATAATTCGACCAATCATAGACCATCTCTTTGATTGAAGTGTCACTCTTTGCTCCTTTGTTGCCCTAGGCTCGCTTACTCAGAATGTGTGTCAACCAGTTTTTGATCCAGTCTCTTTTCAGTAGTGGAATAAACTTGTCTGAGTGAACAGGCTGTGGTTGAGCCACTGGCCTGTTTTTAATATTATTCAATCCAATCATATCTTAAAGGGATAGTTCACCCAAAAATGAAAATTCTGTCAATAATTAATCACCCTAATGTCGCTCCAAACCTGTACGACCTTCGTTCATCATGGAACGCTAATTAAGATATTTTTGTTGAAATCCGAGAGATTTCTGACCCTGCATAGACAGCAATGGTACTACCATGTTCAAGACCCAGAAAGGTAGTAAGGACATCGTTAAAATAGTCCATGTGACATCAGTGGTTCAACCTTAAAGGGGTAGTTCACCCAAAAATGAAAATTGTCATTAATTACTCACCCTCCTTCGTTCGTCTTAGGAACACAAATGAAGATATTTTTGATGCATTCCGAGAGCTCTCTGACCCTCGCATAGACAGCAAGGATCCTAACACGATCAAGGCTAAGAAACGTAGCAAGGACATCGTTAAAATAATCCATGTGACATCAGTGGTTCAACCGTAATCTTACGAAGCTACGAGAATACTTTTTGTGCGCAAAGATAACAAAAATAACAACTTTATTCAACAATTTGTCTCCTCCGCGTCACCCTATAACGCCATTTTGGAGAGTATCACATATGTAAACAACGTATGCTATTCTGTGTCAGCAGCACCGTATGCTGTTTACGTTGTTAACGCTTTGATCTGAACGTAAACAATGTATACACGTACATACGTTGCATATGTTGTTTACGTACGTGATACTCTCCAAAATGGCGCTATAGGGTGACGCGGAGGAGACGAATTGTTGAATAAAGTCATTATTTTTGTTTTCTTTGCGCACAAAAAGTATTCTCGTAGCTTCGTAAAGTTACGGTTGAACCACTGATGTCACATGGATTATTTTAACAATCTCCTTGCTACGTTTCTTAGCCTTGATCGTGTTAGGATCCTTGCTGTCTATGGGAGGGTCAGAGAGCTCTCGGAATTCATCAAAAATATCTTAATTTGTGTTCTGAAGATGAACGAAGGTCTTACGGGTTTGGAACGACATGAGGGTGAGTAATTAATGACAGAATTTTCATTTTTGGGTGAACTATCCCTTAAATTTTTTTAAGCTATGAGAATACGTTTTGTGCCTAAAGAAAACAATAATAATGACTTTATTTAACAATTTCTTCTCTTCTGCGTCAGTCTTCGACACACGTTCACAAGAGTACCACGACTCATGCATGTGCATTCCTCTGATTGAAAACAAGGCGCAGTGAATCTGGGTTCTATGTCAGAATGCCGGCTCCTGTGTCAGCAGCACCACACGTATGCATCGTAGTACTCTCCTGAACTAGTAAACAGTGAGAATTGGTCCTAAAAATAGTGTTACCAAAAATTACATTAGTTTACGACTCACAAGGAATAATAGTACAATTTATAATTTTTACTTTTCTTAAGGTATATTTGTGTGCGGCGAACAAATGCAATCTTTGGAGGGCACAGCCTACAAAATCAAACGCGTAGTTTCTGATCTTTAAAACAGATTGTAAAGATATGTGTTGTCTTTCAGTGAATGCCACAACTCCTCTGATCGCATCAAAGTTCGTGTTTGGGATGAAGATGACGACATAAAGTCACGAGTAAAGCAGCGTTTGAAGAGAGAATCTGATGACTTCCTGGGCCAAAGCATCATTGAGGTTCGCACACTGAGTGGAGAAATGGACGTCTGGTACAACCTCGGTAAGCCCTCAACTGGTGCTTTGTATGTTCTTAGTTTTATTTGTATTTTTTTTAACATTGAGCTTTAGTGTATAGGCTGCACCTTGTCCTGATCGCTCTGCAATAATGTAGAAGTTCAGGGAAGTGCAGGATATGCAGGAGCTTGACTTCACTGTGCCAACAACTGGCAGCATTTCAGTCATATTAAAGTTGACTATTGGATTCAGAATGTTGGAATGAAACCATTGAAATGTTTACACTGATCCAACAAAATTAGGTATAGGCTGGTGTTTGTTGTGTCAAAATAAACTAGCCGTAAGAGCAAAGCATCTCCTCAGACAACACCGTATGCTGTCATTGTGGCTGGATGCATCTTTTTAATGTGTTTGGTCCTTTGTGGAAAACCTCTCTGCCGTGCTTTGACTTCTCTATAAAAGGAAAGAGGTTATTTTGTTGCTAAAATATTTAACCCAAGGCACTTACAGCGCACAAAAAATTCACATTGACTTGTATACTTGTTGTAGGGACAGTTCACCCACCCCCCCACCCCCAAAAAAAGAATATTCTGTCAAGATTTACTCACCCTCACCGTGCTGAACTCGTATGAGTTTCTTTCTTCTGGAAAAATTGAGAAATGTTCATGCTGCTCTATTCCATAGAATGTCAGTTTTCTTTGTTTATTATTAATATCTGGTTTGACAGTCTCCTGACATCATGCAAATGTATTTTAGTTCTTTGTAGTACAAGAAACACCACTATACTGAATTGTGGGACTTGCTCATGATGATGAATGGTGTAGACCACCTCTCTGTAAGTGGGACGTGGCCCATGCGTCTTAAGATTTGTGTGTATACTCCATTACCCATATCTTCCAACCTGACAGCACGTCCCTTCTCGCCCAATTACCCCAGTGTGCAGTGGCCCAGAGGCCTCCAGGACGTCCCAACCATGAAATCCACTGTTCCAACTTCTGTTTCTATCTCTCACTCTTGCTTTTTTCACATTTCCTTATTATTCTGATGTAATCTAGCCTTTGTTTATTCTCTTATTTCTGTTGTCCTCATTTGTACCATTGTACTGTTCTGATTGTTTTTCCTCTGAATCTCTGGCCACCACATCTGCTGTAACAATTATTCTCAATAGTAGTAATTCAGCTACATGTCCTCTTGTTAGTTTCTCACCAGTAACAACCTCTCCCTCTCCCTCTCTCTCTCTCTCTCTCTCTCTCTCTCTCTCTCTCTCTCTCTCATCTCTCCTTCGAAGCAGATATCCTCCTTGATTATTATGTAGCCCACTCCAGTCGGAAATTCACCACTTAGCTGACACACATAAATTATCCCAATAATTTGCCTGTCAGGGGAAATGGTTAGGGAAAGAAGAACCCGGTGTTTATATTAAAAAAACCTCCTAAGGATTTTTCAGTTTGGAGAGAGAAAAGCTGAATATCAAATATGAAAATAATAAACATTCTGATTGTAAATTGTCTGCAAGTACAAACCCTGTGACTACACATTCTGTATTTATGCACCAAATTGTTTGCTATAGTGTTGTTATTGTTTTATATAGCAGAAATTAAAGAAATATTAGATCAAAATCTTAAACTTAAAATTAAAATTAGGTCGGCGCCAATAGCCTCGTTGGCAACACGCCAACATATAGTGTCGTTGCACTTCGAGCATCCCGAGTTCGAGTCCCGACTCGTGGACCTTTCCCGATCCCAGGATCCCGACCTCTCTCTCTCCCACTTTGCTTCCTGTCTTATATGCTGTCCTATCATAATAATAAAAATAAAAGGCAAAAACGCCAAAAATAAATCTTTAAAAAAAATAAAATTAGAAATGCTGCCATAGCAGCTAACTGAAATTAAGTTTAAGTACTAAAATTACTAAAAAATTACTAAAACTGAAATTAAAATGATTAAAGATAAATAGAAAAAAAGCAAATAACAGATTGACTAAACCTTAAACTAAAATTTGAATGAGGAAAAAATATATATATATTGTATAAATAATACTAAAATAACACTGGCTTGGTAACTGCAATTACTTTACAGTTAGGATAATAAACAATATTACTTGGCGTAAACAATCTTTATTCAGATCATTTTTAATAATGAAAATGTTTAATGAACATTTTTTTTAAATAATTTTGTTGTTAATGCATCTTCATAATATCAAGTCCAAGAACATGGTCTCAAACATCTTTGTAGTGCACTGCTTATTTTGACTTGTTGCTTTATTTACACTTAATTTAAGATTATTCAAATTTAGTTAGAATCAGTTGTATCTAGGGGTGTGCGATATTGAAAAAAAATAATATCTCTATATTTTTTGGGATATTTTCGATAACGATAATTAGACGATATTTTGCAGAGTGTGTTATTGTGCTGATATCTGACTACCATGGACAGCTGCAGTTTTTGATATTCTTCATTCTGTGTGGTCAGTTCACATCAGTGAAAAGAAATGAATCTTTTCATATAAGTTTAAATTGAATTTTACCTTTTATAGGCATTTTTACCTTTCTAAAAGTGTGCATCTTTTGAGTCAAATTGTTACATTTAATCAGTCAGTTAGAATAATAAGACATTTAGGCTGTTCCCAAACAAATGAAACCAGTATCAATAAAATTAATCTTTGCAGAAGTTGCATCTGAAGTGGCATTTAGATGTATTTACACACTATTTAATTCAGCTCAGAGGGACATGGAGTGCTTTAACCTGCAGTTACCAATGCATAGTGTTTTGATATTTTAAACATAAAACATTGAATACTGATGTTTGAAATTATTTTAAAAATGAAGATACTTAAAATGTGAAGTTAAAATCGCCAGTTGGTGGCAGCAAGTCACTGTTAACAAGTGAGTCATTATGACTGAACCGAATCATTTAAATGGTTGATTCATTCAGAACGAAACACCGTCATTGCTCAGAGATGCAGAACTGTTCTGTGGTGGCTGTTTGGAATTATTTTCGGTTGGCGAAATAGAGCAAAAAACAGGCAATATGGTGTCTAAAACGTAAGTCTCTTAATATTAACTTATTGTTCATTGAACTGTTGTATAAAATCAGTATCACATTTGTAATCATGCTTATTTTTGAAGAAAAAAAACGGCACTCTTCGAGTGATTTTAACTATATGAAATTATATAAATATACGATATTATCGCAGACGATATATATCGCACACCCCTAGTTGTATCTAACTAGTACTAGTTTAAATGATCATAACCAAATGATTTTCATAACGTTCGGTTCCGTTAACTGCTACATCCTTCCACCAATGTTATGTAGAAATGAAACGCACAACATGACTAAATCCAAATTTGTAGTTCTCAATATAGTCAATGTGAATGGCTAACCTATTCATAATACCTGAAATGATCAAGTGAATGAAACAATTCCCTTGGCAATCACCACTAAAGAGAGTCCTTTGGCAAGGTAGTTTTATTGTGGACACACACACACACACACACACACACCCACACAAACAAACAAATACATTCAGATCCTATCTAACCCTGAGCAGTTATTTTTACTGCACTGTTCCCTTGGGTTAAATATGTCTGCACATATAGTAATTATTCTACTTGTGTATCTCACCCCACAGAGAAAAGAACGGACAAGTCTGCTGTTTCTGGTGCCATCCGTCTTCAGATCAGTGTGGAAATTAAGGGTGAAGAGAAAGTGGCCCCCTACCACGTCCAGTACACCTGTCTACATGAGGTAGAGCAACACAGCCAGCTCACAGACTACCAATGTCTGCATCAACCATGTACAGATCTCTCATTATCTGTCAGTGGATGTTGGTCTTTTAGTCACTAATATTTAGTTTCTGTTCTTTCTCGTAGAACCTCTTTCATCACATCACAGATGTCCTCGGTCAGGGTGTGGTGAAAATCCCAGAAGCCCGTGGCGATGATGCCTGGAAAGTGTACTTTGACGATGTGCCACAAGAGATAGTGGATGAATTTGCAATGCGCTATGGGATTGAATCCATCTACCAGGCCATGACGTATGTATTAGTCCACCTTCCATACTACCGTCAGTTGTCTTCATATATCTTCATTCCGTCCACTAAGCCATCTGTTTTTCTTTGCTGCATTCTTACTGATTTTTCATTTATTTTTTCTTAATTTCTAATTTCATCTTTCTCATCTAAACATGATGCATGATGCCAGACCACTATTTTGCTTTATCAGAACAGATTGTAACATTACAAGACTTGTTAACCAAGATTTGGATCCTTTGCAGTGAATGGTGGTGGTGATGGAGATTCCCCCCCTTTCAGTACTTTAAGTACTCAGAAAAGCGCTATATAAGTGTAACTAATTATAATTAATTAATTATAATTATATTATTATGGGTGCCGTCAGAATGAGAGTCCAAACAGTTGATACAAACATCACAATAATCCACAAGTAATCCACACCACTCCAGTCCATCAGTTAACATCTTTGTGAAGGAAGCGTTATTATGGATTGTGGACTCATGTTTTGGCCAAAGGCAAGAGTTTAAAGTAAAAACATCTTAATGATGGATTTGATTCTTACGAACATGCAGCTTTTCACTGATTTGTTGATGGACTGGAGCTTTTATTGATGGACTGGAGTCATGTGGATTGCTTGTGGATTATTGACTTGTTTTTATCCGCTGTTTGGACTCTCATTCTGACGGCACCCATTCACTGCAGATGATCCATTGGTAAGCAAATGCTACATTTCTCCAAATCTGTTCCGATGAAGAAACAAAATCATTTCAAGCTGATTTTTATTTTTTGGTGAACTATTCTTTAATGCTATATTAATTCAATCAGATCACCCATTACTGATGGAAAATATACAAAGCCATTTTTCTGTAATCATTTTTATCAGTTATCAATTTATCAGTTATTTTATCTTTCATAGTGTAGTACACAATTATGGTTAACGTAAAGGGATGATTCACCCAAAAAAATTGTAATCATTTACTCATCCTCATGTCATTCCAAACCCATAAGACTTCTTCAAAACACAAAGGACGATATTTTTAAAGAAACCTGATAGGTGTATATCCCTCCATCAAAAGTTCAGTTAACTAAAACTTCCAAAAATCCAAAAAGGGCATAAAAGCGTCATAAAATGAATCCAAATGAATCAAGCCGTTTAATCCAAGTTTTGTGAAGAGATATGATTGCTTGATATGATGAACCGATTTAATGTGCTTTTTACATATAAACTTGAGAAAGTCAGGAGGTTGTGAGCTTTTGCACACATTATAAGTCAGTTTACCTGATAATCGTACTGAAGCAATGGCACACGACAAGATATTATGGCAAGATTTTAGCATCTTAAAAACTACAGCCAGACTATAATAACTTTGCCAATCAGTGAAGGTGAGCTAGGGATGAATAAATGTAGTCTTCTCCATGGCAGTAGCTGGATCTTGACTAGCAAGGGCAGTAAAGAAATGAACTCCTGAGTGCTGTTCATGTCTGTGGTTGTTAATGGCTTGAGTGTGAGTCAGTCTCGATCAGGCTTCAGGAGTGTGAGGAGATGCTCATTAACGGAGCACATCACTCAAATAAAGCACACGCAAGCGACCATATCTCACACCAAATGGGCCACAAGGCCAGTTGGAGCAATGACAGATCCATCTAGCCAGCCAATCAGCAGTGATTTAACTAGGCGCCTCTCAGACAGACCTTTTGTAGAGAGCCATTGCCACTGAGTGAGAGCCAAAAGTGTAGAGCTTGTCTCATTTCAATATTTTGTTTTGATTGATTTATTTTGCTCCGTGCAAACTGTTTCGCTCTGTTTATACTATAAACTGAAACTAAAACATTGAAAAAAATTTGTATTATTTGAAGTAAAGTAAACTTTAACTGAAATAAAATATAAAAAAAAGGCAACATTTTCATTTTTGTATAGTTAATATGTAACAACAACAACAAAAACTAAAAAAAAAATTACAGAAACAGGCAACAAAATGGCTGAAAATGTAAAATGTAAGCGTGTATATATATTCATATATATAGCTTGTTGCAGTGCATTCTGCGATTAAAAGAATAAATGCGATGCTGCTTTCAAAATGATCTAAAGACTGCATTTTTGAAGATAATATGATCCTTTTAGTATGAACACGCTTTTGAAACAGCTTTTGTGTCAGGACCGTAAATGCTGCCTAGCTAGGTTTTGAAATAGAGTGATTGTCTTTTTTTTCCACAGAGTGGATATATAGTGGATGTGTTTGAATTGAAGCACTTTTATCCTCTGCATCTTCCTCCTCTTTGTGCATACAGGCACTTTGCATGTCTCTCGTCTAAGTATATGTGTCCCGGGGTCCCTGCTGTGATGAGCACCCTGCTGGCCAACATCAACGCCTACTACGCCCACACCACTGCATCCACCAATGTCTCCGCTAGCGATAGATTTGCTGCATCCAACTTTGGGGTATGTTCAAATATCACACAACATGCAGACTGTAAAGAACACATACATATCTAGGTTATTCTGAAGGTCTGTTCACACCGTCTGCTTTTTTCATATAAAAAACATGAACAAGATTTTATTTTATTTTTATTTTTTATTTTTTTTAGATGCCAAGTCATTAATTAGCTCTGTAAATGGAAGAAGTACGGAAGAAAAAGTTATTGAAAAGAAGCACAGAAAATCCTATTTTTGTGGTATTTCTGCATTTTGTTAATTGAGATGACTTTTCATATAAGGACTTAAATAGTAGACATAGTTTCAGTGTGTCAGCACTAAACCAGAGAACATGTTCAGGTCCTCAATCAGGAAATAGTGCAAAATCGAAAGACCATTTTGAAAATGGAGGTGTCTATTGTGGCAGTTTTTTGTCTTGTATTGACCGGCCAGCTAAGTACAGCACCATGGGATTCACGATTCAATATCACCATTATGGATTGGAACACTTCAGCTAATTGCAAGCTGTAATTATAGTGTCAAGACAACAGTGTCAGTTGTTTGGTGTTATTCTTATATTAAGCTGCCTATGAAAAATACACTTGTTAATGCCATGTTGTCTTTAGCACTTAGAGCGTTAGTTGACTCAAAATCATTGCTTACTCAAGCTCATGTTGTTCAGTCTGTATGACAACAATAATTGGATTTTGATTTAGATTATCAATCTCTAAAAAGGACCAAAAAGCACCATAATGTATCTTAATAGTTGTCCATGGGTCTTGTGCACTATATGTATGTGTCCAGATGCATTAGATAAATATTTCCAGTCAGTGTCCTGGATGGCTGAAAATCTTGCTTAATTTTTCTCATCTTGCAGAAAGAAAGGTTTGTCAAGCTGTTGGATCAGCTGCACAATTCCCTGCGCATTGACCTCTCAATGTATCGAGTGAGTGTTGGCGACATAAACAGTTTTTTTTTTTTCATTTTAATTTTAGATCTTACATTGGTGATTCTCGGTGACTTTTCTCTTTCTCAGAACAACTTCCCTGCAAGCAGTAAGGAGCGTTTACAGGACCTCAAATCTACAGTGGACCTCCTGACCAGCATCACCTTCTTCAGAATGAAGGTCAAGAAGGAAAAAAATAGAATCAGTTTCGATCCTCAATCCATATATTCCATCAGTGCTTCTTTTGTCCTTCATTTATACTGTCTACTGTCTCACTCTGGACAGGTCCAGGAACTGCAGAGTCCCCCGAGAGCTAGTCAGGTTGTGCGAGACTGTGTCAAAGCCTGCCTCAACTCCACGTATGACTACATCTTCAACAACTGTCAAGAGCTGTACAGTCGCCAATATTCTCAGATCGGAGACACGGTTAGACAATCACTCTTTTATCACCCAGCATTCATGACTATAATGCTTTGTATTCTCACAAGATTTAAAGCTGAAGTGTGTCATCTCTGGGCCAGAAGCTTCACCAAACAGTGTTGCAAAAACAGCCCCACTCCCAGACTAACGCCATTGGTTGAGCCGGTGTTGCTCTGCTGGGCTGTTGAGGTTGCTTAAACACACCGTTCACACAGATTGTCTTTTCCATTGTTTTTCTATGTAAATATGCCCTAGATGGACATTTTTGGCTGTTGTACTCATGTCTCATCATCTTTTGTAGCGTTTTGCTACAAAATGTCCCACTTGAGTTAAAAAAAAATACACTTTTCATGAGAGATAAACAATGAATGACTCTCTATTTATTACTATTAATTATTACTGTTATAATAATACAATTTTTTTAAAACTATTTTATATATTATTTCAGTTTTCATTTTAATTTTAGTATTTTTCTCATGTTCTTGTGCCACTTTTATTATTTATAGTTTTCATTAAATATTTTGATCAATATGTTTTTATCTTTTTTTTTTGTATTAGTACTTATTTTATTTCAGATATTTACCAATGCATCATTTCTTAATTTCTTTCTTTTAATTTCTCTTTTTCTTTTTTTATTTCATGTAATATTTGTCTTTTTATATTATTTCAGCTTTATTACAATGAACACAACCCAATTTTGTTTCTAAATTTTAAAGTTTAGTTAACAATAAAGCGCTGTTTACGCATTAAATATCAAATGTCACATCACCTTTAAAATGTCAATTTTTGATCATTTAAAATACCAATTTAGAATTTATATGTAATTCAAATGCTAATTTGAATTTAAATATATAGAAGTAATTAAAATAGTAATTATAATTAATTATTTTACTGTGAATCAAGCAAATGATTTGTTTTCTTTTTTTCTTTTTTTGCTCAGCATAAGGAGGAGTGCACCCCAGAAGATCAGGGCCCGAGCATCAAGAACTTAGATTTCTGGCCCAAACTCATTACGCTAATAGTGTCCATCATCGAGGAGGACCGTAACTCCTATACACCAGTCCTAAACCAGTAAGTGTGCACACAAACCTGAATCTCTGAAACTCTATTGTCCTGCCATCATGTGACACTTTGTTCCTGTTTCTCTACAGGTTTCCTCAGGAGCTGAATGTGGGAAAGTTGAGTGCAGAGGTCATGTGGAATCAGTTCTCTCAGGATATGAAGTACGCCATGGAAGGTCAGTACCAATTTGGTTCATTGATTGGGTATATTGGCGATGATGAGGTGTAATATTTTTTGTTTAGCCACCATTTGTTGTTCATATTCACATGTTCTTATTCCACAGAACATGAAAAACACCGGCTGTGTAAGAGCGCAGACTACATGAACCTGCACTTCAAGGTCAAATGGCTGTATAACGAATATGTGAAGGATCTGCCAGCTTTCAAGGGAGTTGTGCCCGAATACCCCACGTGAGTGAGCTCTTCATCATCTCAACTACTAAACACATTCAGAAGTAAAAGCGTATTTTATTGTTGTTTGTTCACATTGTCTTGCCTTTTCCAGCTGGTTCCAGCAGTTTGTGCTGCAGTGGCTGGATGAGAACGAGGATGTGTCCATGGAGTTCATGCATGGAGCCCTGGAGAGAGATAAAAAAGATGGAGTAAGATGTTTTTCAGTGCAATTTCCCTTTAATAGCCTGTTATCTTTCACACGTTCTCATCACAGAAGTGTTTCTTGGCCTTTATGATGCTCTTGTGCCCACAATCTGGTCATTTTGCTTTTCAAAACTGTACCATTTGCAAGTTTCTCAAGAGCAATTATATTAATTTTAGGTCGTCTGTACAAAAATTTGTTTCTTCCTGCTTGTTAAAGGAATAGTTCACGAAAAAAAAAAAACAATATACATTTGCTAACAATTTACTCACCCTCAGGCCATCCAATATGGAAATTAATTTATTTCCTAATATGAACAGATTTGGAGAAATTTAGGATTGCGTCACTTGCTCACCAGTGGATCCTCTGTAGTGAATGGGTGCCGTCAGAATGAGAGCTGAACAGCTGATAAAAACATCACAGTAATCCACAAGTAATCCACAGAACTCCAGGCCATCAGTTAATGTCTTGTGAAGAGAAAAGCTGCATGTTTGTAATAAACTAATCCATCATCAAAACGTTTTCAACTTCAAACTGTTGCTTCTGGCTAAAATACAAGTGCTGTATTCATAATTTTGCTTTCCCCAGTGAAAAGTTCTCTCTTCTGAATCAGGAGAGCAATATACACAGATCAAGCACTGTTTACAAGTGAAAACAGTCCAAAGAGACAAGAAGGGACAGTTTAAGTAAACATTTTTTAATGATGGGTTTGTTTCCTACAAACATGCAGCTTTTCACTTCACAAGATGTGGATTACTTGTGGATTATTGTGATGTTTTTATCAGCGGTTTAGACTATCTTTCTGACGGCACCCATTCACTGCAGAGGATCCGTTGGTAAGCAAGTGATGCTAAATTTCCCCAAACCTGTTCTGATGAAGGAACAAACTCTTCTAAATCTTGGATAACCAGAGTAAATTTTCAGCAAATAACATTTTTTTTTGTGTGAACTATTCTATATAAAAAAAATGCATCATCCTCATCATACCTACATAATGAGGGATAGTCATGAAAATTGTCCAGTAATTGTGCTACAGTATATAAACGAAGGTGACCTGTCCTGACTCAAAACTGAGTAGAAATGGCTTTTTTAAATAACGTGCTTCTGTCTCCTCTACAGTTCCTGCAGACGTCAGAGCACGCTCTCTTCTCCTGTTCGGTGGTGGACGTCTTCACCCAGCTCAACCAGAGCTTTGAGATCATCAAGAAACTGGAGTGTCCCGACCCCAAAGTCATGGCCCTCTACAGCCGCCGGTTCGCCAAGGTGGACCAGCATCCTTCCTAATCCAATTACAGTAGATTCATGTCAGAACAAATGTCGGCTGGCAGAGTATTATCTTGTTTCGAGAATTATCTGTGATTTCTGAGAGAATGGCCCTGTTTTAGCCAAAGGGCATCTCAGTGCAGAGCAAATGAAGAATATCAGTGAAGCAAAAACATTTGTCTGAAAGAATGAGATTCTATTGTAATCAAATCAAAATGCTTAATGCAGCCCTTTCCATTAAGCTTCAGTCAGTCCCCAGACCAAGTCTGGCAAGCTTCTCTGAGAGAAATGCATAGCTCCCTCAAGAATCTTTATCGGACACGTGGAGAGCTCATTGGGCTGATGTCCAGAGCGCTGAGTGCAGAGATGAGCCCCAGAGAGTTTCTACTAGATTTCCTGAAATGTTAGCCTGCTTTTTCATTTGTTTGCATGGTAATGCTATTACCAAGACATTTTGACTTTTGAAAAACGTTAAGCTCAGTTCTTATTTCTTTGTCTTCACAGACCATTGACAAAGTTCTGCTACAGTACAGTGCCCTTTTGAAGAAGAGCTTCCCGTCCTATTGTGATAAGGAGAAGATTGTAAGTCATTCTCCTGGTAGTTAAGGCTGACATGTCTGTTAGTTTGTCTAATAGATGTCTCTTTGTCTTTGCTCTTTCATTTGTGAAGTAGTTAATTTTGACTGTATACATATTTGTATATATGACATAATATACTATATATGTATATCTGAAGATATGTACTACATATCTGTTATTAATAATATACTATATACTATAAGACATTTAATATGAGCGTTTATGTAAGTGTGTGTATACACTCATTTAATATGTGTGTGTGTGTGTGTGTGTAATTGTGTGTGTATACACACTTAATGTTTTATGATATGTGACCCTGGACCACAAAACCAGTCATAAGGGCTAATTTTTTGAAATTGAGATTTATAAATCATTTCAAAGCTGAATAAATAAGCTTTCCATTGATGTATGGTTTGTTAGGACAATATTTGGCCAAGATGCAACTATTTGAAAATCTGAGGGTGCAAAAAAAACAAAATATTGAGAAAATCGCCTGTAAAGTTGTCCAGATGAAGTCCTTAGCAATGAATATTACTAATCAAAAATTAAGTTTTGAAATTTACAAAATATATTCATGGATCATGATCTTTACTTAATATCCCAATGATTTTTGGCATAAAAGAAAAATCGATAATTTTGACCCATACAATGTATTTTTGGCTATTGCTACAAATATACCCGTGCTACTTAAGACTGGTTTTGTGCTCCAGGGTCACATATGTATATGTATATGTATATGTTTATTTATATTTATATTGATATATGATATTTATTCCCTATATTGATATTTATTCCATACATTTATTTTAATTATATTATATTAGTAATTGTATTATATGTATAAATATTTTGGGTTATTGTTTTATTAATTTTTTAAAAATAAATCTGTAAAAATTATCTTATTTATTATTTATTTTTAAAAAACATTTTATTTTATTTTTGCTCACATCCCTGTTGATATTAAAATATTTGCTTGCATTTAAAACACATTTCGTGTACAGACTACACTGTACGTTAACGTTTTTTTGTCATCTTTTCTAATAAATCTCTCTGTGTCTTCCTCTTTGTCCTCAGCCATGCGTCTTGATGAATAATGTCCAGCAGTTGCGTGTCCAGCTTGAGAAGATGTTTGAATCTATGGGTGCCAAACAGGTAGGAGAGCAGCAGGGGAAGGTGACCTTCCCTAAGCAAAGTCATTTGTCCTCTCCTCATTTGTCTGGGACATCAGAGGACCTCAGCGGCCTGTTGTCTCTCAGCATATTAAGAGAACTCTCCCTGTTGTATCCAGATGGGCTCGATGCAGCGTTGTTGTTTTGTCATTTATACAGTCGATGATTTGCTTGCAGGTTTATTTAGGCAAGATATAAATAAAGTGTTCTAGTCAGGGGTTTCACAGCTGTTTTTTTACTTAGATAATTTCATTATGCTTGACTTGTATTGCGTTCATTAGCGTATTGGCTGTTGTTAAAGCAGTATTTGTGTATTTTCTCCTCAGATTGCCACTGAGGAAGCCAGGGTATGACTAGAATTTAGATCGCTTTAGATGATAGGAAAAGTAGAGCAGTTTTTGAGCTATTGTGAATGATTGTAAACCTGAGGGTTTGCATTTTCTCATAGACAACATGATTGCAGACTCTAGAAATACTGTATATAAAACAAGTGTTTAACATTATTTTTTTAAATAAAGTTGGATGCAATAGTGGACCCTGAGGAGGAGGAGGAGGAGGTGGGTACACAGTGTCCCAAAATACACGCATCTATAAAGTATGTGTGTTCCCAAAGGAACCCCGTGGACACTGATGCTTTGAGAGAGACTTATTATTACACTTTCTTCTGTGATTAATCAGGTTATCGAGGAAAATGTGAAAGATGGCGAGGTGGGTAAAAGTAGGCTAGATGTGTTAAATAGCTCAGCTCTGGCCATTCACCGTAACTCCAATCTAGTGAAAGCACATAGAATTAAAATGGAAACGTAGTTTTGAAAGTAGAGTAGTTGCTTGTGTTGTGCAGTATATTGAATTCATGCTTGATTAGAACCCTGATGTCATGAATCCTGTTAGATCAGGTGATTTTGAATTTGTTTGGTTATATTCATTCGGGGAGGATGAGAGATTGTGGTTTGTGTGTGTGTGTGTGTGAGTTGAGGCATTAGTTGAGTATGTGTCTCAGGCTGATTAGTAAAGGATTAGTGAAGTCTTGCGTGCGTTTCTGTGCATTAGACAATGACATCGGATTCTCCACGTTGCTGATCTGTTTATTTTCAGTTTACTTGATATTTTATTATTATTTTGTTAGATTTGTTGGACAGAAGGACAGATAAATCCCAGTCTCGGATACAGGTTGTTGTAGTTGACTAAATGTTGTCTTTTAAACACTAGTTGGATGATTTTTTGTAAATGACAATTTGGAGTTTTCATCATTTATGTTCAAAAACGGAATAATTCTGAATAGGGATGTTGTACGGATTTTTTTTTTTTTTTTTAACTTAAAAACAAGAAAAATTTATTAAGATTTGTTTTTTAGTGCATAAACTGTGGAAGCCCATTTCCACCATTGAATAAAAAAGGTAATTGCGACTTTTTATCTTGCAAGACTTTATACCTCACAATTGTGAGTTTGTATCATGCAATTCTGAGAAAAAAAATTGTGAGATGAATTATGAGATGTGAACTTGCAATTGCGAGAAAAACAGTCCGAATTTTGAGATTAAAAGTCACAATTACCTTTTTTTATTTGTTATTCAGTGGCAGAAACAGGCTTCCATAGTTTATGCACTGAGAGAAAAAAAAACTTTTTCCTGCAACGTCCCTAAAAAAAAACACCCTTAAAACAAGGCAAGTATGACTGCGTATTATGAAAAATTGTTAATTGAAAGTGTAAAATGTAAAGTGTAGAAGGTGTAAAAACAAGTGAATTTAATTTTTTTTTTAATTGAATTATAACCTTTTTTAGTCAAAGAAAAAGAAACATTATTAAAACCTGATGAATGTACTTGAGAAGTATCATAAAGAAAAATAATCTCATATTTAATTTTCTCAGGATGAAAGTCTTAGTATCTCATGCAATTGTACTTCTCAAGAACATTCAGCAGGTTTTAATGATGTTTTTTATGCACTGGAAAACTCGTAACCTAGATAACAGATTACTTGGATTACTATAGGTGGTTCCAGAGGAGCCTGTCCCATTTGCATCCACATTTCAGGATGTATGTGTCTCAGAAAAAGACCAGAATCAAATGTATCTCAGGTTTACTCTACAAGGATGTCTGCTGGCCAGATATCCCCACAGCACACTGGTTAGGAAGGTGCTACATAACGGCAGGCTCGTATTTGTATGGTGGCACACATTAGCTTCAGTCTGACTGTATGATGTGGCTTCTGTCCCCAGCTGGAAGAGAGTGAGGATGAGGAGGACGAGTTACAGGAGGTTTGTTATTGAGATCATGGTTGTGTTTCATCCGTTATTGTCCTTTTAATCCAACAATTTCCCATAAGCACCCCGTTCCAGCCCACAGACACGCTCGCTGTCCCAGTGATCAGCCGTGTCTGAACTGTGTGTGAACTCCTATCCGTGCCTCAGCCCCTTGAACACTGGCTCACTGTGACCTTCATCTCGTGTCTGTGTTTTATCGAGGAATTTATTACATTCAGGAGAAAACTTCACTTCATGCCCTCCACAAATCTCCAACCCGTAACAGACAGTCAGTGTAGACTAAATTTCAAATCAATCAAGGGTGAAAAAATTATAGCCAGGGTTATACTGTATAGTAGCTTTTATGTAATGTACACTACTGTTCAAAAGTTTGGGTCACTAAGATATATATATATAATATAAGATATATATATAATTTTTTTTTTTAAGAATAATATCTTTATGCAGCAAAAATGCATTAAATTAATTAAGTGACAGTAAAGACATCAATACGTTACAAAAGATTTCAAATAAATGTTGTTCTTTTGAACTTTCTATGAATCCAAAAAATCCTAAGGAAAATAGCATTATGGTTACCACAAAAATATTAATCAGCACAGCATTGATAATAATAAGAAATGTTTCTTAAGCATCAAATCAGTATATTAGAATGATTTCTGAAGGATCACTGTTACACTGAAGACTGGAGTAATGATACTGAAAATTCAGCTTTGCATCATAGGAATAAATTACTTTTTAACATGTAACACAACTTTAAATATATATATAGTATTTAAATTGTAATAATATTTGACAAAATTAATGTTTTACTTTTGTTTTTTTAATAAAATAAATGCATTGGAGAATAAAAGGCTTCTTTCTAAAACATGTTTGGTTTAAAAGCGCTAGTTTATATATATATATATATATATATATATACACGGTAAAATCGCAATAATAATTCATCACAAAACTTTGTATGTATTTATTGTTTGAACGGTATTATTTTCCTAAACCTTGGAATATTGCAAACCTCATATAAAAATATAAAATAAACCAATATTTAGTTTAACCTCATGAGGTGAACTAAACCGTTTTCTCACTAGATGAAAAAATTCTATTCTATTCTATTCTGTACCCCGTTCATAGAAAGTGCCTTTTGGAATGTCATCTTTTCATTTTAATATTCACTCTTTTAACCATCACTCTAGTGTTGCCCCTATACAGCACAGTTTTACTGTACATTTATATTTGAGTGATTGACAAATAAAAACAGATTTTGATAGATTTTTTTTTTCCTCAACCCTGCCCATAGATTGACATCTCAGAGGACAAGGTGTGTATCGACTCCCTTGAGTCAGAGAGTGATTAATTTGTCCCTGAATTTAAACATAAATGTACTTTTTTGCATATGACACATTCAGATATTCATCTTGTTTTGCACTTGGTACATTAATTATACATCGTCTCATTATATCTATGAAAAGCCTGAGAAAGCAGACAGGGAGCAGAAGGTGAGACTCAGACTTGTTTCTCACTCCTGTGTTTTTCAACAAGTCATTTAATATCTGTTCAATCAACCCCTTTGATAGATCCAGGTTGTGTGTCAGCCTTCCTATTGGTCCAGAAATCAATAAAAATAAAAATATCTATTTCATTGAAAGAATGAGAGATTGTTCATTAGCATGACCAAACGTTGAACATTTTGTGACTGGTTGATTGTGGTTGGTACTTTGGGCCAATAGGATGGTCGTATTCAAATGACCCTGACTTTTATTGCGTATGATTGGTCGAACATTAGGTCAGCAGTATTGCATCTGCAGTAAACACTACTAGATATTATATACCACAAGTATTCTCTAGTATACCAGAATAACTAAATCCATAGCTCCTCCCTCCCTCAATCCTGCTCATTAGTCTGGTTATTTTTATTGGGTTGTGACATGATTGTTGAAATGACTAAAAGTGAAACATCCCTTTCCTTTGCTCTTTCTGAAGGTGGTGGTCAGCAGGAAACAGGTGGGTTACGCAGCCTGTGCGGTTATACACTACATGTGTGTTTGAGAGCTCATAAACAGAGCGCTTATACAGCAGTTCTCCTGCTGTATACTTCTCCTCTCACTGGGACTGAATTTTACAGGCTGTTTGGCCCCATCACTGTAAACCGTGGTATTTTTTCACCCCCTCTGAACTGTTATACCATCACATTGGTGTTATGAAGATGGTGTTTGTGCATCGGGTGACATGATGTTTATTGAAGTAATGTGACAGTGGAAAGCTGAACTAATCAGAGCTGTTTGTGTGTGTCTCATTCTGCAGTTGGACACAGAGGCCAGTGACATCCTGAACGATCTTCAGGTCAAGCTGAACAACGTCTTGGACGAGCTGAGCAGCACCTTTGGAAACACGTCAGTGTTCATAGATCATATACATATGGGTTCATCACAGAAAAATGTACAAAACAACAAATTAAGAAATGATATTTTACATAAAGGAAATTAAGTCGTCTTTTCAGGAACATTTGTATTTTTACATTCTTTTCTGACATTTCTTTCATGAGAATTAAGCACATTTCCCCATTTCTTCAACATTTCTCCCATTTTTTTTTTAAAATTATTAATAGTTTTCATTTTAATTTTATTTTTACTGCATTTTTAAAGCATAAATTCAGCATAATTATTCATTTATGAATTTATTCTTTAAAAATACAGTAAAAAACTTAATTGTCAATATTTCTTGTGCCATCTTTAATTTATACTAAATATATTAAATGAATATTAATTTAATATATTCAGAATAAATTAAAGGTAGCACAAAAATGCTGACAACATTTAGTTTACAAAATTTAAATATTTATAATGGTTGCAGTAATTGCTTCACAATTTATTTATTTTGGGTTATATTAATGATAATTGGGAGGAATGTCAGCTTAGTGAAAATATTATTTGCATTTGCACTGTTATTTGCGTTATTCCCAGTGGTGATTCTCATTACTGTAATAAAGTATTTGTATTGTGACAAAACATACTGAAATGAATAAGCATAATAAATATCAATACATTTACATATAGTTATTATTAATTTTTATTATAATTAAGAGAATCAGAGAGGATGCTTAATTGACATGAAAACAAAAACAAACACGATTACGAAATCTCAGACAAACAGGTTTTATTTTCTTCATACAAATTTCTTGACGGGTTTCATTAGACTCATCCACGTTTGCAATTAAGTTAAACATATGTAGGTCATCATTCTATACTGTAGCTTTGGTGCTCTTTAAATGAATGTAGGTTCTAGTCTGGCTGGCATCATATCTCAAGATCTCTGTGTTGCGTAAAGATCAAAATCTCCTAAATTAATCTACATTCATTTCACACTTTTGCACAACTCCTCTTACGTCAGTCTAGCATGTTTCTTCTCATTGCTGAACTCTGATCTTCCTCTGTAGCTTCCAGAGCCGCATTGATGACTGCATGCGTCAGATGGCCAGTCTGCTTTACCAGATCAAGGGTCCCGTGAACGCCAACACCCGTAACCAGGTGGAGGCCGACTCTGATAACATGCTGCGGCCACTGATGGACTTCCTGGATGCAAAGTGAGCAAAACTCTCCTCACCTTTACAGAAACTATTATTACTGTACCTGAAGCCTGTCCTGATCTGTGTGTGCGTGTGTATGTTTGCGAGCAGTCTGATGCTGTTTGCCTCGGTGTGTGAGAAAACCGTGCTGAAGCGAGTGCTGAAGGAGCTGTGGAGAATTGTGATGAACAGTCTTGAGAAGACCATCATCCTTCCTCAGGGCAATGACACCTTTGTAAGACCTGGATGACTAGATGGATCCTAAATACATTGTCATTTTTTCCCAGACAAAACTGCTTAAAATGCTTTTACGTTTTATTATTTAGTCCCTAACAATGTTATTTGACCCCTAAACACTTCATTTTAAGAGCCAGTAGCTTGATGGCAATTTTTTTGCCTGGAACCTTTTGAGTGTTTCCTGTAAGAAATACATCAAGTCTTGAATGTGTTTTTAATTGATGATCTCCTAATGTTTATATTTTAACATGTAAAATCCATGTTTTACATGTAAAGATTTCTTTGCCCACTCCGACGCTGTAACGTTTTTATCTCTTCCTGGCAGGGAATGATCTTTTCAGCGGCTAAAGAACTGGGTCAGCTCTCCAAACTCAAGGTAGCGCTCCAGGCTTGTTTAATCCAGACGATGATCTCTTTAAACCAGCTCAGAGCTCAGCAAGAGAATACAGATGAAGAGCCTCGGTTTAAATGCTATCTACATGTTTCTGTACCATCACATGCTTAAAACGGTGTGCTTGTAACCAGAATATCCCATCAAACCTTTGGCCAGAATTTCTCTGTATTTCTGACACCACTTTTCTTGTAATTGTGATTTTTATATGCAACGTGTGACTTTATATATCACTTTTGCAACCTTATTTCTTATAATTGCAACTTTTGTTCTCTTAATAACCTTTTCTTCTTTTTTTAAATTAGTTAATTCTTATAATTGATTTTTTTTTTTAATAATTTGTTCCCTCGTTTTAAGTAAATTGTGTGCTCGATGTAATAATTTGTTCCCTCATTTTAAGTAAATTGTGCGCTCGATATACTGTAATAATTCGTTCCCTCATTTTAAGTAAATTGTGTGCTCGATATACTAATAATTTGTTCCCTCATTTTAAGTAAATTGTGCGCTCGATATACTGTAATAATTCGTTCCCTCATTTTAAGTAAATTGTGTGCTCGATATACTAATAATTTGTTCCCTCATTTTAAGTAAATTGTGCGCTCGATATACTGTAATAATTCGTTCCCTCATTTTAAGTAAATTGTGTGCTCGATATACTAATAATTTGTTCCCTCATTTTAAGTAAATTGTGCGCTCGATATACTGTAATAATTCGTTCCCTCATTTTAAGTAAATTGTGCGCTCAATGTAATAATTCGTTCCCTCATTTTAAGTAAATTGTGCGCTCGATGTAATAATTCGTTCCCTCATTTTAAGTAAATTGTATGCTCAATATAATAATTTGTTTCCTCATTTTAAGTAAATTGTGCGCACAAAATTAGCTATTTTAGATAAATCATGTGCATGACAGGAAGTGTCACGAATTATTATTTTGTGCACAGGATTTACTTAAAACGAGGGCACAAATGATTATTTCATGTGCATGATTTACTTAAAATGAGAAAACAAGTTAGTAAATGGTGTGCACAATTTTAATTTTTTTTCCTGCATGACATGTTCAGAGCTCCGTAGTTTTTTTTACTTTGAAATGGAAAAAAAGTTTCCATGGGTTTCTGGTGTCAGAAATACAAATATATTAGCACCACTGCTTATAATTACAAATCGATTTATTCAGTCATCTATTCAGTGTTCAGATACTCCCGTGGCTAAACCAACTGATTTTGATTTGTATTAGAGGTCATTTTATCTCTTGTATGGGTTTTTAATGTTATTTGGCTCTGTAGGATCACATGTCTGGTGAAGCTAAAAGCTTGACGCCCAAGCAGTGTGCGGTCATGGACGTGGCCCTTGATACCATAAAGGTATAAATTACATTTTCTTTAAAAGCAGCAATACATTTCCATGTTGTTTCATAGCAGTGGTGTGTAGACATCTAATATTTGATTATTTGCCATCCACTGCAGCAATACTTCCACGCTGGAGGAAACGGTCTGAAGAAGGCCTTCCTGGAGAAGAGTCCTGAACTGTCCTCGCTGAGACATGCACTGTCCCTCTATACCCAGACCACTGACACGCTTATCAAGACGTTTGTCACTACTCAGCATGCTCAAGGTTACACATTTACTCCTTATGGTGTTCTGAACCTGTATGACTTTCTTTCTTCTGTGGAACATAAAAAGACCCCCCTCCCATATAATTTCTCCTTTCCTATTCTAATTTCTTTAATTCATATTGTTTGATCTCCTAGAGATGAGTTTGTAAAACAATACACTAGGTGGCAGTATTGAGCTGTGGATTCATTTGTGTACTTTTTGTACTGAAACTTTCTCTTCTTCAAGCTTTATCTGTCTCTTACTCCTTGTGTCTACTGTCCATGTTTCTCTGCTGTTGTTACGGTTCTCTGTCTTGTTTTTAACGCTTTGCTTTTGAACTTTGTCTCTTCCAATTCTTTTCTGCTTCTGTCTCTGCTTCAAGTGCATAATGGGAAGGGTATGAGGATAACACCTAGTGAGAAAATACAGCCGTGTAGGGGTAGGTCACCACAGACTCCCTGAGACCCAAGTACCCTCTCACGAATAATCACAGCCCCCACTCCAGATCTGTTCTTGGATGTGTTTTGGTTTTTTGAATCTCACAATCACCATGTCATATTTAATCCCAAATTTAAAGAAATATTATTTTACATTAAGTAAATCAAGCCTATTTTAGGATCATTAAAACCCCATGAAATTGCTTAATTCTTTTTTTAAGGCAGGTTGTATTAGTGGTATTTTCATTCTAGAGAGCATTTGATTGGACAAAAATTTGGACATGTCCATAAGTGCAGAATGACTTGTCAAAATATCTGTTGTCCTGGAAAAAATTTAATCTAGATGACCGCAATGCTAACGTGGATTAAAAGCCACAAAACATTTCACATTTCTTCACCCAATGAGCTCTATTTAATCCAATTTAGGCTCTGTGTTCCCATCGTCATTGTCATTACTTCCTTTTTTTTCTGTAAATTTGGACACAAGCCCAGCTGGTAAATCTTTCCTTAAGTTTTTCTTAAAAGCTCCACCATGCATGAGAGGCCTGTGTTTTGCACTGTGTGTGTACCATGTGTAAATATGTGTATCATATTTTGGGGACCGATTTGTACCCAAAAGTGAGCTAAACCTGTCATCCTTTAGGTGACATTTAAGGACGTTCTCATTTGTAACAAGAAGATAAAAATAAAACCTTTTTTTTTTATCATTGTTAGAATGCAGGGTATTTTCTGTGAGGGTTAGGATTAGGTTGTAGTATTTATAACTAGCTCAGTATAAAAACAGCAGTAGTCTATGGAATGTCACCATTTTGATAACTAAGTAATATGTGTGTGTGTGTGTGTGTGTGTAGGCTCAGGAGTTGATAAACCAGTAGGGGAAGTATCCATACAGATCGACCTCTTCACTCACCCGGGCACAGGAGAGCATAAAGTTACAGTTAAAGGTAAGTCTAATTGTATTTTTGCCATGTTTAAGCAAGCTTTATCTGTCCCACAGGTGTATTTTCTGATGGCTGAATTACATTTCTTTGTTTCTAGTTGTGGCTGCTAATGATCTGAAATGGCAGACGTCTGGGATGTTCCGGCCGTTTGTGGAGGTCACCATGATCGGCCCTCATCTCAGCGACAAGAAGCGCAAATTCACCACCAAATCAAAGAACAATAGCTGGGCGCCCAAATTCAACGAGACCTTCCATTTGTGAGTGCAAAACCTAGTCATTCACAACTAATGAGATTAATGAATAACAGTACATTAAACAATGATGTACGAAGAAACAAATAAGACTACAAAATGGACGCTCTCTCTTTCACAATTTTTGAAAAAGAAAAAAATGATCATTGTACAAATAATATTGCCAGAACACCAAAATAAAACATTTGAAGGCTAAAAAGGCGAAACCGATGACATGGATGGATGGATGAACAGAGACAGATGGGTGGATGGACAGATAGGCAGATTGATGGATGGACAGATAGACGGATGGGTGGATGGATGAATGGATGGATGGATGAACAGATAGATGGGTGGATGGATAGATGGATGAATGGATGGATGGATGAACAGATAGATGGGTGGATGGATGGATGAACAGATAGATGGGTGGATGGATGGATGGACAGATGGATGGGTGGATGAACAGATAGGCAGATTGATGGATGGACAGATAGATGGATGAACAGGTGGATGGATGGATGGATGGACAGATAGATGGGTGGATGGATGGACAGATAGATGGGTGGATGGATGGACAGATAGATGGGTGGATGGATGGACAGATAGATGGGTGGATGGATGGACAGATAGATGGGTGGATGGATGGACAGATAGATGGGTGGATGGATGGACAGATAGATGGGTGGATGGATGGACAGATAGATGGGTGGATGGATGGACAGATAGATGGGTGGATGGATGGACAGATAGATGGGTGGATGGATGGACAGATAGATGGGTGGATGGATGGACAGATAGATGGGTGGATGGATGGACAGATAGATGGGTGGATGGATGGACAGATAGATGGGTGGATGGATGGACAGATAGATGGGTGGATGGATGGACAGATAGATGGGTGGATGGATGGACAGATAGATGGGTGGATGGATGGACAGATAGATGGGTGGATGGATGGACAGATAGATGGGTGGATGGATGGACAGATAGATGGGTGGATGGATGGACAGATAGATGGGTGGATGGATGGACAGATAGATGGGTGGATGGATGGACAGATAGATGGGTGGATGGATGGACAGATAGATGGGTGGATGGATGGACAGATAGATGGGTGGATGGATGGACAGATAGATGGGTGGATGGATGGACAGATAGATGGGTGGATGGATGGACAGATAGATGGGTGGATGGATGGACAGATAGATGGGTGGATGGATGGACAGATAGATGGGTGGATGGATGGACAGATAGATGGGTGGATGGATGGACAGATAGATGGGTGGATGGATGGACAGATAGATGGGTGGATGGATGGACAGATAGATGGGTGGATGGATGGACAGATAGATGGGTGGATGGATGGACAGATAGATGGGTGGATGGATGGACAGATAGATGGGTGGATGGATGGACAGATAGATGGGTGGATGGATGGACAGATAGATGGGTGGATGGATGGACAGATAGATGGGTGGATGGATGGACAGATAGATGGGTGGATGGATGGACAGATAGATGGGTGGATGGATGGACAGATAGATGGGTGGATGGATGGACAGATAGATGGGTGGATGGATGGACAGATAGATGGGTGGATGGATGGACAGATAGATGGGTGGATGGATGGACAGATAGATGGGTGGATGGATGGACAGATAGATGGGTGGATGGATGGACAGATAGATGGGTGGATGGATGGACAGATAGATGGGTGGATGGATGGACAGATAGATGGGTGGATGGATGGACAGATAGATGGGTGGATGGATGGACAGATAGATGGGTGGATGGATGGACAGATAGATGGGTGGATGGATGGACAGATAGATGGGTGGATGGATGGACAGATAGATGGGTGGATGGATGGACAGATAGATGGGTGGATGGATGGACAGATAGATGGGTGGATGGATGGACAGATAGATGGGTGGATGGATGGACAGATAGATGGGTGGATGGATGGACAGATAGATGGGTGGATGGATGGACAGATAGATGGGTGGATGGATGGACAGATAGATGGGTGGATGGATGGACAGATAGATGGGTGGATGGATGGACAGATAGATGGGTGGATGGATGGACAGATAGATGGGTGGATGGATGGACAGATAGATGGGTGGATGGATGGACAGATAGATGGGTGGATGGATGGACAGATAGATGGGTGGATGGATGGACAGATAGATGGGTGGATGGATGGACAGATAGATGGGTGGATGGATGGACAGATAGATGGGTGGATGGATGGACAGATAGATGGGTGGATGGATGGACAGATAGATGGGTGGATGGATGGACAGATAGATGGGTGGATGGATGGACAGATAGATGGGTGGATGGATGGACAGATAGATGGGTGGATGGATGGACAGATAGATGGGTGGATGGATGGACAGATAGATGGGTGGATGGATGGACAGATAGATGGGTGGATGGATGGACAGATAGATGGGTGGATGGATGGACAGATAGATGGGTGGATGGATGGACAGATAGATGGGTGGATGGATGGACAGATAGATGGGTGGATGGATGGACAGATAGATGGGTGGATGGATGGACAGATAGATGGGTGGATGGATGGACAGATAGATGGGTGGATGGATGGACAGATAGATGGGTGGATGGATGGACAGATAGATGGGTGGATGGATGGACAGATAGATGGGTGGATGGATGGACAGATAGATGGGTGGATGGATGGACAGATAGATGGGTGGATGGATGGACAGATAGATGGGTGGATGGATGGACAGATAGATGGGTGGATGGATGGACAGATAGATGGGTGGATGGATGGACAGATAGATGGGTGGATGGATGGACAGATAGATGGGTGGATGGATGGACAGATAGATGGGTGGATGGATGGACAGATAGATGGGTGGATGGATGGACAGATAGATGGGTGGATGGATGGACAGATAGATGGGTGGATGGATGGACAGATAGATGGGTGGATGGATGGACAGATAGATGGGTGGATGGATGGACAGATAGATGGGTGGATGGATGGACAGATAGATGGGTGGATGGATGGACAGATAGATGGGTGGATGGATGGACAGATAGATGGGTGGATGGATGGACAGATAGATGGGTGGATGGATGGACAGATAGATGGGTGGATGGATGGACAGATAGATGGGTGGATGGATGGACAGATAGATGGGTGGATGGATGGACAGATAGATGGGTGGATGGATGGACAGATAGATGGGTGGATGGATGGACAGATAGATGGGTGGATGGATGGACAGATAGATGGGTGGATGGATGGACAGATAGATGGGTGGATGGATGGACAGATAGATGGGTGGATGGATGGACAGATAGATGGGTGGATGGATGGACAGATAGATGGGTGGATGGATGGACAGATAGATGGGTGGATGGATGGACAGATAGATGGGTGGATGGATGGACAGATAGATGGGTGGATGGATGGACAGATAGATGGGTGGATGGATGGACAGATAGATGGGTGGATGGATGGACAGATAGATGGGTGGATGGATGGACAGATAGATGGGTGGATGGATGGACAGATAGATGGGTGGATGGATGGACAGATAGATGGGTGGATGGATGGACAGATAGATGGGTGGATGGATGGACAGATAGATGGGTGGATGGATGGACAGATAGATGGGTGGATGGATGGACAGATAGATGGGTGGATGGATGGACAGATAGATGGGTGGATGGATGGACAGATAGATGGGTGGATGGATGGACAGATAGATGGGTGGATGGATGGACAGATAGATGGGTGGATGGATGGACAGATAGATGGGTGGATGGATGGACAGATAGATGGGTGGATGGATGGACAGATAGATGGGTGGATGGATGGACAGATAGATGGGTGGATGGATGGACAGATAGATGGGTGGATGGATGGACAGATAGATGGGTGGATGGATGGACAGATAGATGGGTGGATGGATGGACAGATAGATGGGTGGATGGATGGACAGATAGATGGGTGGATGGATGGACAGATAGATGGGTGGATGGATGGACAGATAGATGGGTGGATGGATGGACAGATAGATGGGTGGATGGATGGACAGATAGATGGGTGGATGGATGGACAGATAGATGGGTGGATGGATGGACAGATAGATGGGTGGATGGATGGACAGATAGATGGGTGGATGGATGGACAGATAGATGGGTGGATGGATGGACAGATAGATGGGTGGATGGATGGACAGATAGATGGGTGGATGGATGGACAGATAGATGGGTGGATGGATGGACAGATAGATGGGTGGATGGATGGACAGATAGATGGGTGGATGGATGGACAGATAGATGGGTGGATGGATGGACAGATAGATGGGTGGATGGATGGACAGATAGATGGGTGGATGGATGGACAGATAGATGGGTGGATGGATGGACAGATAGATGGGTGGATGGATGGACAGATAGATGGGTGGATGGATGGACAGATAGATGGGTGGATGGATGGACAGATAGATGGGTGGATGGATGGACAGATAGATGGGTGGATGGATGGACAGATAGATGGGTGGATGGATGGACAGATAGATGGGTGGATGGATGGACAGATAGATGGGTGGATGGATGGACAGATAGATGGGTGGATGGATGGACAGATAGATGGGTGGATGGATGGACAGATAGATGGGTGGATGGATGGACAGATAGATGGGTGGATGGATGGACAGATAGATGGGTGGATGGATGGACAGATAGATGGGTGGATGGATGGACAGATAGATGGGTGGATGGATGGACAGATAGATGGGTGGATGGATGGACAGATAGATGGGTGGATGGATGGACAGATAGATGGGTGGATGGATGGACAGATAGATGGGTGGATGGATGGACAGATAGATGGGTGGATGGATGGACAGATAGATGGGTGGATGGATGGACAGATAGATGGGTGGATGGATGGACAGATAGATGGGTGGATGGATGGACAGATAGATGGGTGGATGGATGGACAGATAGATGGGTGGATGGATGGACAGATAGATGGGTGGATGGATGGACAGATAGATGGGTGGATGGATGGACAGATAGATGGGTGGATGGATGGACAGATAGATGGGTGGATGGATGGACAGATAGATGGGTGGATGGATGGACAGATAGATGGGTGGATGGATGGACAGATAGATGGGTGGATGGATGGACAGATAGATGGGTGGATGGATGGACAGATAGATGGGTGGATGGATGGACAGATAGATGGGTGGATGGATGGACAGATAGATGGGTGGATGGATGGACAGATAGATGGGTGGATGGATGGACAGATAGATGGGTGGATGGATGGACAGATAGATGGGTGGATGGATGGACAGATAGATGGGTGGATGGATGGACAGATAGATGGGTGGATGGATGGACAGATAGATGGGTGGATGGATGGACAGATAGATGGGTGGATGGATGGACAGATGGATGGATGAACAGATAGATGGATGGATGGATGAACAGATAGGCAGATGGACAGATGGATGGGTGGATGAACAGATAGGCAGACTGAAAGATGGATGAACAGGTGGATGGATGGATGGACAGATGGATGGATGAACAGATAGATGGATGGATGGATGAACAGATAGGCAGATGGATGGATGGACAGATAGATGGATGGGTGGATGGATGGATGGATGGACAGATAGACAGATGGATGAACATATAGATGTGTGGATGGATGGATGAACAGATAGACTGGTGGATGGATGGATGAACAGATAGACGGATGGGTGGATGGATGGATGGACGGACAGATAGACGGATGGTTGGATGGATAAACAGGTAGATGGGTGGATGAATAAATGGATGACCAGAGACAGGTGGGTGGGTGGTTGGATGGAGGAACAGATAGATGGGTGGACAGATGGACGGATGGGTGGGTGGATGAACAGATAGACAGATGGGTGGTTGGATGGATGAACAGATAGATGGGTGGAATGACATGAACGGATGGGTGAATAAATGGGTGGATGAACAGATACACAGATGGGTGTGTATTAAATGTGTATTACAATTTTAAAAAGAAAACTATAAAACACTTGTATTATACACACTTGTATTAAAAACTTGAATTATAAATATTGAATTATTAAATATTTATTTGACAATATTGGACATTTAATTGTTCAAGTTTTTAGTCTTCTATATATTTTAATGTAGATTGTAGTATCATGTGTATGAGCAAGAATTTAAATATGCATTTATTACTGCATTTATTACTGCATCTCTGCATTCAGTACGATTTTTAAAGAGCAAAGAGAGAATGACTACTAGTGAATCATTCTTGCACCTTCTCTCTCTCTGTGCAGTATTCTTGGGAACGAGGATGGGCCGGAGTGTTATGAGCTGCAGGTGTGTGTGAAGGACTACTGCTTCGGCCGTGCAGACCGTGTGGTCGGTATCGCCGTCATACAGCTGCGTGATGTCGCACCGAGGGCCAGCTGCGCCTGCTGGTGTCCACTGGGCCCACGGATACACATCGATGACACGGGCCTCACCGTCATGCGCATCCTCTCCCAACGCTCGGGTGACGAGGTGGCCAAAGAGTTTGTGAAACTCAAGTCTGAGACACGCTCGGCCGAGGAGGGGAGGTGAGGTGAGGACATTCCTGCAGCAGAAGACTATCTCAGACTCTTTAGTGTTGGCTGGATGTCAACACTGTCACCTTTTTGTGTCCACACCAATGTTTTTGCTGCCCACTGACACCCACAGAGAAGGGCTTTCAGTGGCACGAGAGAGGCCATGTGACATGTTTTATAAAGAGCACTGTTAGTGTAGCAGTGGATGAGGGGGAGTCATCCAGAAGAAAAGACTGAACACAATATTTTAGTTTTTTCCATATATTGATATAAAAAACACACACACATCCAGCCACTAACAAACTAGCAAAGGACTAGTTAGGGTAGATACCAGTAGTGAGGGATAGACAAACAGTCCTGGGTTGTATTGTGCCAAAATGTAGTCTAATTTAGTTTTTTGTCCACTGGATATTTTTTAGATAAAGATGCATATGGGTGAATCTCATGAAAACATTTGGCTCAAAAATTAAATATACAATATAATTAAATATTGCATTAAATATAATTAAAAGAATGATTAAATTAAACAAATAAAATAAGAAATACAACATTACATTTATAATGAATTCTGGTTTTAAAGAAATTGTACATGTGGAATTATTTTCTTGACTATTAAGTTAATTTCCTTATGAAACTCTCATATTTATTCATTAATTGTTTTACTAATAATTGCAATGGTCATTTTTTAACAAGTAAATGTCATACAATAAATATGTATTTAATATGCAAGTACTGTGATTTTATATGAATATATGACACTTTGATATATTAAAAATAGAATTAAATAATATCATAAAAATAATTAATATAAAACAAATAAATGTATTTTACAATGGAAATAATCTTAAGTTATTAAAAATAGACTTCTTTTTTTTAATTTTGGAGTTGAACTTTGACCCAGACATTTTTTTTATGAAATGCATCCATTTTCAATCATTTTGATAAATTTAATGATCATTGCAAAAAGTAAAACCAGACATGTCTATCCCTCACAAAAATGTTTGCAAGAAAAAAATGCTGTCAATCGCTGACTTGAGGTCCTTTGACATCCAACCAGTAGATGGCGCTGTGAGTGTGCTGGGACATTATTTTGGTAGTGCCTGTTGTGGAATAGAGATTCCACATCCATTCGTGCACTTTTTCTCTGTTAACACCCCTTTTGCCATGTGTTTATTGCCTTATTTTGTTGATGCTGTGAATGTGTCAAGTTGAAATGTAATGATTATGATTGTTATGAACGTTGTGGCTCCAGAGACAGTGTTTGTGTCCTAGGGGCCAGATCTCATTCACTTAGTGTTGTGGAGTCATCCGTTGCATGAATGAACCAGAATAAGTAATCTGAACGGACAACTTGGGGTGGGGGAGTTTGTAGAGAGATATCAAATACATTTCACTCCATTACCGAGTCGGCTCACAACGTGACGCATCCGTCAGCCGAAAGTGTGCCTTTCTTACAGGCTTTGTGACCGCTCAGATGATGGATGAACCTGTTTGCACCTCAGCCCACTGATCTTCTGCCTCTTATGGTCACCATTCATTTCAAAAGTGAGCGGTACTTCAGCCATTCTCTATGACCAGTAGGTGGCAGCAATAATCTCGAGTTCACATTTACACCTGCTTCATCACCCACACCAAAAGACAATGCAGCAGCATCGGACAGTATTGAAGCTAAAATGCGTGAATGCTTTAATGGAGTGTTGTGTAATATTTTTCAGTACTTTGTCGTGGAAAGAAAGCGCTGGAAAAAAATCAGCATCAGCTGGGGAGGGAAAATACGAACGTAAACAAATATCAGATCAAGCTTAAATGTGATCACTGATCAATATAAGATAATGAGTAAAAAAATTTTTCCGTTTCAAAGCGGCTTTATTTGTTCTGATATTTTCTGTTTAAATGATTTTAACTTTCCCTCTTACATAAAAATGAGTCCTTTTTTTCTGTGAAGTCTTGTTGTTACTCCGTTTCTTTGTTTTGAATGACTGACTTATTTTCTTTAGTTGTTCATTTAGAGGAATTTTATACTGTTGTGCTTTGTTTTTCCAGAAACTACTGCAAAAACAAAGAGGAAAAAGACAGTAACACTAGATTTGTCCCCTCGTTTGTTGCCTGTGCAAAAAGTCTCACCTTGTTAATCCAAATTTCAATGTAGTATTTTTCACAAAACACTGCCAATATGTAAATGTATGTTGATATTGCCAATCATTATTGTGACTGTTGAACCTGTTATTTATTTCTGTATATTTCTCACTTCTAACTCTGTCACTTTATATACTGTTACCGTTGTTTAGGCCAGCAGTGTTTGGACTGTATTTTAGGAGGGATCTGTCACTCTTTGTAATATACACATTCCTCGTGCCAACTTGTGGAAGTTCTCACTTTATGTTTAAACTCTTGAAACAATACTGACAAGTAATACTGGCATGTATGGGACTTTACTTCGTTTACTCACATTTTTGAAGTTATATTGGTATTGTACACGGTCACTGACAAGGAAAAATGTGTTATTAAAATGTATGTGTGCACATTCCAACAAATGAATTTATACATAAAGTCTCTTAAACTAATGCTTTAAGCTGGTTTGATGTTATTTTGTAAAGAAAAAAACAGTTGAATGAGGAGTATTTCACTGAAACATTTGGCAAGCTTTCGCTCGTAACTTTGATTTCAGTATGTGGAAGCACAATTAAAACTACGGCAAAATTAACAACACACAGACCTACTGCATGACTTGAGAAGACTTGACATATAGCGCACGACCAATATGAACTGCTTTTATAGTGCTTTTTGCCTTTATTTTAGCATCTGTCCCCATTTACCTGCATTATATGGAAAAGAGCAGCATGAACATTACGCATAACTATCTTAATTTTTCATCCACAGACCATACAGGTTAAAAACATCAAATGTTTTTATTTTTGGGGGAGCAGTTCCTTTTCTCTACTCTCTGTTTGTTGCCTGCATCAACAAAAGAGATAATAAAACAGCCCTTTCCTGCAGCTGACGTGTGACATAGTACGCCGTAAACACAAGCGTGACCTGTTTTTGTAGTGTTTTGATGGCCTGTACTTGGAGATCTGTGCAATATCTCAGTTGTTTATCCTACATAGCAATTAGAGTGCATAGAAGAACTGTCTACTGAGCTATGAACGAGCAAACCTCTTGAGCAATAAAACCATTCATAGCTGTCCAAATTTGAGCTACCCTCTTAAAAAGTAGGTCTTTAAACTTTAACATCCAAGGAACTTTTCCATTCTCTATAGTAAAAAAATCGAAGTCCCTTTCGGAACGTTTATTTTTAAGAGTTTAAACTATGCAAATGAGGTTTAGATTGGAAGGATTTTACATTATACCAAATTTCAGCCAGTTTCCAGCGACTACGTCATTCCCTCATCTGACTGTTTTACCAGCTTCCCTCTTCCAGCCCACCAGAGTCCAAAGATCATCCACTGTTTGCCTTCCGTCTGTCCCTGGACGTGCTATACTGTAAAATCTCTCTGTTACCGTCAAGCTTACGCAGTTGTCCAATCGCTAACCCCCTTCTTAGGCCACAACTGCAGCCGCTGGCTATACCCAGCCCTGGAAACCTCTTCCTGACGTCAGGTTACACCCTTAATTTTCACCTGTACTCTAAGGAAGGGGCCTCATTTGCTGTTGCATTATGGGAACTGTAGTGTTCTTTTCCACGCATGTTTATGGGGTGGTGGTTTATTCTGAAACGCTGCTGTTTCTCTAGGGATCCTGGATGGCAGACGTGTGACTCGGGTATGACACCCTCAGCTGGTGACCTTTTCTGATTTTATTAATGTTTAGTGAGCTAAGAAAGGGAGCATGTTAGACTTCTAAAATGTTCCTTTTGAAAGAGGACGTTTTTTCACTCTCAAACTTGAGTTACCTATTGACATTAGCAGAGAGGCACTTGCACCTGTGATGAAGTGCTTAGTAAAAAAAAAAAATACTGAACTTGAGTAAGTTACTATTAACATTTTAACATACCTGTTTCAGTATATACAGAGAGAGAGGAGTATAGATTTGTCAAATGTGAAGTTGAACAGGAACATAACGTTCAAAATTGCTACTGTAAAAACCTGTTAACTAGTTAACCGTGAGTTACCTTACCATGAAATTACATTTATAAATATAATACATGTAATTTCATGGTAAGTTATTATTAGTAATGATTGTTTACATACAAGTAAATAGTATTTATCGCCTAGTTATTCATGTAGAAGTAGGCATTTCCTGTGTGACCCATCACATTTGTTTTATTTACATGGTTTTTGTTGTTAGTTATGTGAATGAGTGTTTTATGCTAATTTATGTTCTTTTAGTTCATGTATATTGCATTGTTTCATATTTAGCACTATTACATATGTAACACTGTGTTCTTCATAGTATATTTCATGCTTGCTAGAAAGGCCATTTTGAACGTCATGTAGCCTCGTTGTATCATTATGCTGGTTATTATATGTAAAAATATTAAGCAAATAATTTTATCTTAAGTCTGTTGGTTTATTAACATATCATAAATGATACAGTCACCGCAAAAGCTTTCATCACTTTTAGTAATGCATGAATCATCGTCACTTTTTATGTTAACGTTCTGCTAACCACAGCTTCAAGTTTTAAAGAAATGTAACAAAATATAATAATAAAAATAATAATTGATCACGTGCATTAGAAAAATCCACACCCTTCTGAGATCTTACATTTTAAAGGATGCTATGTTAAATTTGTGTCTTCGAAGTGAATGATTTCACTTGAAATGTTTAGTTTTTTATACTTCTAGTGATTCCTTTCATGGGCGTTGGCAATGTGTTGACTTTTGAGCGATCCCAGTTGTTTAAGATTGGGTAATGATAATATTAGATTAGATAAAGAGAGTGAGATGAAGGTGGGTGTGAGGGTGAGTGTGGTCTAATGTTCAGGGTTATGAGCAGCTATCTACAACACTTTTCACTAATTCAATCATTTCTAATAGGGAAAATAATTGATTTAGATACAAAATAGACTTTTTAGATGCTGTGTTTTTTATGTATTGATTTTCAGTTTTATTTTTTGGCATGTAGACAATCATTTGGCCTCTAACAGCAATTACAATAATTAGTTATCCTTATTTAAGATCGTCTCTGTGTTATATGAACGAAGGCTAACGTCTGAAAACGGCTGCCAGGTGAATAATCTGTGAGATCAGGAAGCACGGCTGTGTGTGTATGGAGAAGGCCTACATGCGCCTCTCATAAATACACTGCGCTGATAAGACAAGAGCTGTAAAATACACTGAACTTTCTGCCAGTTTATCATTAACCACAGCTAGACACTAACAGAAAGATATCATAATGCATTATGATCAGACTCTATCCAACCTGCAGTTTGTCTGATTTCAATGCTTTGAAGCTACATAAACTGGCTTCAACATCTCTAATTCATCTCTAGCACTAATGAACCTATAGAAAACTCTAGAACAGACTGTTATAGGTCAAACATGTAAATATGGTCACATGGTATTTCAAGGATTTTTCTTTTTTACTTAAACCAGGGTTTATTCTTATCATATAAAACACACCATATGCCAACCATTAATGACAAATACTTCAAAAAACTAATTGTAATATCTAGCATCCCTGGCTGTGACCTTACATAAGACAATGCAAACAATGATAGCCATTACAAATCAAAATGATAAAAGTCAAAGATAATTACACAATAGATTGGTTACAATTCAACTAGTCCTTATGATTATACAGCTCTTTACTCCAGAAGATTTTTAAATTATGTGTAAGTTTTGTAGTTTTCTTCATATTTAATACTTTTTTAATTGAATAATTTTTAAATTTTTGGTTTCTTAAAATGTGTTTTCACGGTTGGTTTCTCTTTATCAGCGTGACGATGTGATCAGAGAAACATGGGCTCCCTGCTGTCTGCGTGTGGAATTAACGTGAAGGAAAAAAAAGTAGAAGGTAACATATGTAACCAACTACACCGAACACAGTTTGAAGCCTGAAATATAAAAATAGTGTTCTAGAACATTTTCTTGTTGTTTATAATAATCAGTGTTGGGGAAAGTTACTTTTAAAAGTAATGCATTACAATATTGCGTTACTCCATAAAAAAGTAACTAATTACGTTACTTAGTTACTTTTTATGGAAAGTAATGCGTTACTTTACTAGTTACTTGAAAAAGGTAATCTGATTACGTAACTCGTGTTACTTGTAATGCGTTACCCCCAACACTGATAATAATAATAATAATTATGATTTATTTTCTAGTCTGTTCTTTTTCTTTATTTATGTGGTGCTTTTGTATTTTATTTCCTCAGAGGAGAGGCATTTGCGAGCTAACGACAGGGAGTTCAACCTGTTGTTTAAGTATGCGGTGAGTAGGAAAATACTAATATATTTTTTATTCAACATTTTTTTTGGAGCATATTGTGAGCGTTTTTATTTTTATTTTTATGTGTGTCCTTATAGAACAATGCCATCAAGACCTCCAAGTACAACGTGTTCACCTTCCTCCCTCTCAATCTGTTTGAGCAGTTTCAAAGACTGGCCAATGCCTACTTTGTCTTTCTTCTCATTTTACAGGTATCTTATCTGTTAAATCCATCTCAATTAGATTACCACATTATTACAGCAATTTAAAATGTTGAAAATGCATGTAAGGAGCCTTACAGAGTAAGAAAAGTTCTAACAGGCTTCACCGTGTTTGTGTTGCACAGCTGATTCCTCAGATCTCGTCTCTGTCCTGGTTCACGACTGTAGTTCCGCTGCTGCTGGTGCTGTCTATAACTCTAGCCAAAGATCTCTCTGATGACATCGTGAGTCCACTTCCTGTCTATGTTCAATACAGACAACAACGTGTTTGACTGTCCATTCATATGATCCCTCTCTGTTGCTTTTTGTTCCCATGTTCATCCTACAACACAGACCAGACACAAGAATGACAAACATGTGAACAACAGAAAAGTAGAAGTGCTCATTGATGGAGAGTGAGTGTCCAACCTCTGTGTATATGACGTTACTTTATCTTTTGACCAAATGCATTTTCCAAAATGAATTTGTGATAAATAAAAAGTCATGGTTTCAAACAGGTTGAAGAGTGAAAAATGGATGAATGTTCAAGTGGGTGACATTGTCAAGCTGGAAAACAATGAGTTTGTCACAGTAAGTTTATAGCAGGCCTATTGATGTTACACTACACTATAACACTATATACCACTCCAAACATGTAATAAATACAGTATATGGCAAACAACTGTCTGATGATGTTGCCGGAACAGTGTTGTTATGGTTAACTAAAACTATTTTGTTATTTGAAATAAAGTTGAAATAAAACGAAATATAAAAATTTGATGAAAATGTTTAGGTTGAAAAAGTTACTAAATTAAAAGGCAACTGTATGTAAGTTTTTTTTTTTTTTTTTAACCTTGAAATACCAGTTTGCTCACCAAACGTACCGAATTAAATCTGCAAATTCGGTAAGGGAAATTCGCAAAAGGGGCGGACTGCTTTAAGGCAGCAACAAATGCACGTGTATCTGGCTAGAAAGCATACTGCAAAAACCGGAAGCTAACAATAAATTACATTTTCTACCTATTAGATTGTGTTTTATTAACGTCTACACCTACCCCCAACCCTAAACCTACCCCTTACAATAATGCAAAAACAGTAATTATTGTTGTGCAGTGTGTATTGTTTGTACGTTACGACAAAGATGTATTTACGACAGTGAACTCCACTCACTTAACTCCAGTCACAAAAATACACAAAACTACATACATTTGATTTAAGTTGAATTACTACTGAACTAAATCTGAAATAAAAATGAATAAAAGCTAAATAGCTTAAAAAAGCTAAAAACAAAAAAATGACTAAAGCACATAAAATTACTCAATCTTAAAATAAAATTAAAATTAAATCTGAAAAAAAAAAAAATTAAAGCAACATATTTATAAAAACAATAATACTAAACTAACATTGCCAGAACTCAGAAACATAAAGTTAATAAATAAATAACAAGAACTGGTTTCTTACTGTTATTTTTCGGTCTTTTTAGTAATTACTACTGTATGATAAACGTAGAAATTAACCTATCTCTATTGTTTCCTGTGCTACAGGCAGATTTGTTGTTACTCTCTAGCAGTGAACCTCTCAACCTCATCTATATTGAGACGGCTGAGCTGGACGGGTTAGTATCTAAGCATGTGAATGTAAACATTAACTTGTTCATCTGTTATTATTGTGTACCAGAGCCATCGTCTGCCTCTCTTTCCTTGTCTGTCACAGGGAGACCAACCTGAAGGTGAAACAGGCTCTGACAATCACAGGAGACCTGGGCAATGACATCCAGAAACTTGCAGCATTCAATGGTGAGCGACAGATGCACATAATGTGTCTGCAAAGAATCTTCACAATATCAGGTTGCTAGGGCATTGCTAAGTGGTTTGTAAGGTGTTCTGAGTGGTTGCTAGGGCATTACTAATAGTGAACTGCATAAAGGCATGCCTGCTGTTTACAACCCTTCATATATAATATAACATGAGTCTCCTTATTAAATACAGTATTGTATATCTCAGGTGAGGTGCGCTGTGAGCCTCCAAACAACCGTCTGGATAAGTTCACAGGAACCCTGACGGTGAGAGGAGAGACGTTTGCTCTGGATAATGAGAGGATTCTGCTCAGAGGATGTACCCTCAGAAACACAGAGTGGTGCTTCGGCCTGGTGGTGTTTGGAGGTACGTAATAATCACAACCTAGAAATGGCCATATGAAATCTATATTTAAGTTTTCTATATTTAAAAGCTTTGTTAAAATCCGTTTAGGTCCTGACACAAAACTCATACAGAACTCTGGCAAATCCATCTTCAAGAGAACCAGCATTGATCGTCTCATGAATGTCCTCGTGATCTTTGTAAGCAGATGTGTGTAATTATGTTCATAAAAATGTTTGAGAGTAATAAACTGTTTAATTTCACATCCTGCTTATTTGTTTGTTAGATTTTTGGTTTTCTGGCCTTCCTGTGCACCATCTTGTCCATTGGGAATGCCATTTGGGAATACCAAGAGGGGAATTCCTTCATTACTTTCCTCCCCAGGGCTGATGGGGCGAATGCATCTCTCTCAGCATTTCTCACCTTCTGGTCCTACGTCATCATCCTCAACACTGTGGTTCCCATCTCTCTCTATGTCAGGTCAGATGCTGCAATAACTTATATTATGTGAAAATCTAGATTTATATCTTCAATACCTGGAAAATGAAAATTCTGTCATTTTTTACTCACCATGTCATTACAAACCTGTATGACCTTCTTTCTTCTTCTGGAACATAGAAGATATTTTGAATAAATTTTGGTAATGGTAACAATGGAAATCAATGGGAACCCAAACTGTTTGTTTACCAACATTCTCAACATTTGATTTTAAACTATGTAAAACAAAGTAAGTTATGATGCAAAATGAGAAAGAGATATTTATACCAAACACAACAAAAATAGTTAAATCTTTCAAATTATTTTGCTGATATTATGATTTGTAATAAAAAAAAAATGCTAGTGAACTTTTTTCGCCCTTTCTATAGTGTTGAGATCCTTCGTCTGGGGAACAGTTATTTCATTGACTGGGACTGTAAAATGTACCACGTCAAGAGTAACACACCAGCCCAGGCCAGGACGACCACTCTCAATGAGGAGCTGGGTCAGATCAAATATATCTTCTCTGATAAGACGGGAACTTTAACCCAGAACATCATGACCTTCAACAGGTGCTCCATCAACGGAAAATCATATGGTAAGAGCTCAAAGAGTTGTCACAGAGTCAACAATTTCAACTAAAGGGTAGAATTTTACTGTTTTTATGTTCCTCAGGTGAGATTGTGGACTTTGCTGGGCAGAGGGTTGAAGTCACTGAGGTTAGTGGTCAAAACATTGACAAATTTATTTTATTTTATTTTTATAGCTAAAAAGCTACAGGTAAGTCAATAGTTGGTGTCCTAAGGACAATGTCACAGTCTCTATATGAGAAGTCAAAAACTGTATTACACAAATGCATATTTTCTCTAGAAGCGGTTTTGTTTGTTTAACTTTAAAGGGGTCATATGATGCGATTTAAATTTTTCCTTTCTCTTTGGAGTGTTACAAGCTCTTGGTGCATAAAGAAGATCTGTAAAGTTGCAAAGACTAAAGTCTCAAATCCAAAGAGATATTCTTTATAAAAGTTAAGAGTCAGCCACACCTACCTAAAACGGCTCGTTCTAACACGCCGTGTGTTTCGTTGTAAAAGCGAAACTACTTTGTTTGGCCTTTCAAAATGGACACGACTTGAAATCAGTGGTTAAGTTGTATTTACAACACTGTTCCAGAACAGTTCAACCCAAATATTCAGATGTGTG
>NW_015539915.1:1596531-1599153 GCF_001515605.1 Sinocyclocheilus anshuiensis
TTTTTTTGGGCAGTGTAGAGTAGGGCTTGTTGTTTGTCATTTTCCGACCACAAATGCAGACATGGTTTTATGTTTGCGCGATGCAACGCAACGTGTAAAAAGACAGTATAAGTTATTATAATCCATAATTATGTCCCCACTGGATGCAACGAATGCCTCGTTTATAATGGGTTTTCATGTTTTTGAATCATCGCTCCGGCCGGACAGGGCATCATCACAATGTGGTAAGGGGCGTAACATTTCCGTCACACGCTTGAGGTATTCGGCCAATCACAACGCACTGGATAACTGGCCAATCACAGCACACCTTGCTTTTCAGACTGATGAGCTTTGTAAAAATCGACGCGTTTCAGAAAGGCGGGGCATAGAGGAGAAACAATAATGTACAGTATGTGAAAAATAATGTGTTTTTTGAACCTTAAACCGCATAAACACATTTCATTACACCAAATACACAAAATAATGTTCTTTTTAGCAACATCATATGACCCCTTTAAACGGTGGTAATGTTTTCATTTTTTTTACCCCAATATTCAGTATTTCTCACAAATATTCACTGAAGTAAAAAGTATGATTCTACTCTCCCCTGGGAATTGAAAAAACATCTATTTTCCTTGCTCATTATTTCTATGTTCTTCCTCATTTATAGAAGACAGAGAAAGTTGATTTCTCCTGGAACTCTCTTGCCGACCCAAAGTTCTGTTTCCATGACCACAAGCTGGTGGAAGCGGTAAAGTTAGGCTCTCCAGAGGTCCAGGCCTTCTTCCGTCTGCTGGCGCTCTGCCACACTGTCATGCCTGAGGAAAAAACAGAAGGTGAGTGCCATCTAGTGCATGCTCTGCAACACGATTAGTTATTCACAATAGATTGCCAATGTATTTATATACAGATTACACTGATACGATCAAATCATTCTGCAGTAGATATTGAAATTAAGTTCTCAAAATTTCAAACATTTATTTATTTGTTCGATCAAAAATACAGTAATAATATAAAATATTATTGCAATTTAACATAAATGTTTTCTATTTTAATATGATTTAAAATTTAATTTAATACTGTGATGCAAAGCTGAATTTTCAGCATCGTTACTCCAGTCTACTCCTAAATGCTGATTTGTTGCTCATAAAAGCATTTCTTATTACGGTATTATCAATGTTGAAAACAGTTAATGCCTAATATTTTTTTTCAGGATTCTCCGAGTAGAAAGTTTAAAATGACAGCATAAAATATTTTTTTAAATATAACTTTATAAATGTCACCTTTAAACAATTTAATGCATCCTTTCTGAATAAAAACATTACTTAATCATAATAACACACACTTTATTATTCACTTCTTATGCAAAATACAACAAATAATTTTAATAAATCAGCCTCATATTTGTTTCTTCTTTATAATTTTCTACATGTATATTTTTGTTTCTCCACAGGAGAGCTATTTTACCAGGCTCAGTCTCCAGACGAGGGGGCTCTGGTCACCGCAGCAAGGAATTTTGGCTTCGTATTTCGTTCTCGTACCCCAGAGACCATCTCTCTGGTGGAGATGGGAATGCCCACCACCTACGAGCTACTGGCAGTGCTGGACTTCAACAACGTCCGCAAGAGGATGTCTGTTATTGGTGAGACCATGTGCTGCTGATACCTTTCTGAAATAAGGAGGAACATTATACGGATAAGGGAAACATTCCGAAATACAACAATACAATGTCTTTAAGTAAATGTGCGGTTCTTCAGTTCGTAGTCCAGAGGGCAAGCTGACACTGTACTGTAAGGGAGCCGACACAATTATCTACGAGAGGCTGCATCCATCATCCTCCAAACTCATGGAGGTCACCACAGAACATCTTAACGTGAGTTACATTTGTGTGTTCCATAAGACTGTGTGAGGGTGTGTAAGCTACTCATGTCTGACTAACACAATCTCAGGAATATGCTGGAGAGGGTCTGAGGACATTGGCTTTGGCCTATAAAAACTTAGACGAAGACGAGTTTGAAAAATGGAAAGAGCGCCACCATGAGGCCAGCACGACGCTGGAGGACCGTGAGGCAAAACTGGACACAATTTATGAAGAGATTGAGAAAGATTTACTGGTAAAGTCACTATCACACACAATGCTTAAGTGTTGCAAGAGTGTTTGCTTAGGATAGGATAGGATTTCTCTTATTTCTGAGTTTCTATTCTTATGTGAAGTTTGTTTATGTGTGCATTCAGCTTCTTGGTGCTTCTGCGGTTGAGGATAAACTTCAAGATGGCGTGCCTCAGACCATTGAGCAGCTCGCCAAAGCTGACATCAAAATCTGGGTGTTGACTGGAGACAAACAGGGTAAGTTACTTGCCACAAATTGAGCTTTTAATGGCTGCTAAACCTTCTATGCTGGTTTAAATGTTCACTACTGTTCATGCACACCATTGCAATGTCCCACAGAGACGGCTGAGAACATTGGTTATTCTTGTAATATGCTGCGAGAGGAAATGAAAGAGATCTTCATAGTGGCCGCCAACACAGCAGAGGAAGTGCGAGAGGAGCTTGTGTGAGTTTCATCTGTCTCTCCTTCTCCCAAACCATTTCAAATGGATCACGTTTGAAATGAAGAGATCCATACTCTATGTTCAGGAATG
>NW_015539915.1:1599638-1619293 GCF_001515605.1 Sinocyclocheilus anshuiensis
GGAATGCCAGGAAAAAGATGTCACCAGAATCAGGGGATGAGCCACCCATTGAGAAGAGCAGACTTCTGGGTAAAAAATCTCAGGTGGTGGAAGACGAGAAGGTTGATGGAGAGTACGGACTGGTAATTAACGGCCACAGTCTGGTAAGAGAAATTGTTTTATTAATCGAAAATAGGATCTATTTGTCATCTTCTTCGATACTACTCAACAGTTGATTAGTAGAAAATGGGGTAACACTTTAGAATAATGGTCCATTGTTAACAAGTAACTATGCAGGAAGTAATAGGTAGTACTACATTAACATATTTTTCACTTTAAAGCTACAAAGCTAAAGCTTTTTAAAGCTAAAGCTACGCTAAAGTGCTACTAAGGAACTACTAGTGATCTGGACCATTATTTTAAAGTGAAAAACATGTTAACCCCTCAGTAATTACTCACAAGTAAATTAATAAGTTATTTAACATATTTTATATCTGACACATACTGTACAGTCATACATACGTGTGATGCACTAGTGATATTTTACCAGTAGGTCTTTTGGAGTGGGATATATATTGAACTGACACGAAACAGTGCTCATAATTGTGAACTAATTCAATCATGAGCTTGTCAGCATCACTTCCTAATTATTAACATTTTTAAGTGAATTATCATTTTTATTATTATTCTATGTTTTTGTTTGAAATAAACAGAGAACATCCATCCTTTGGTAAGAGTAGTAGTCACAATTTCAACCTGTAGCCGACTTATTTGGGGGCTACCTTTGTCCTAAATTTGCTACTACTTACTGCTTAGTTAATCTCGCTTCTCTATTAGTTAATAGTATTAAGTTAAGTGTTAATGTAGTACTACCTATTACTTCCTGCATAGCTACTTGTTAACAACGGACCATTATTCTAAAGTGTTACCGAAAATGGTTTTAATCCTTGCATCTCCCAATACTCTGTGCCCAGGCATTTGCTCTGCAGAAGGACATGCATTTGGAGCTCTTGAGGACCGCATGTATGTGCCAAACGGTCATCTGTTGCAGGGTCACTCCTCTCCAGAAAGCTCAAGTGGTGGAACTTGTCAAGAAGCACAAGAAAGCTGTGACTTTAGCTATTGGAGATGGAGCCAATGACGTCAGCATGGTCAAAAGTGAGTGTTTCTCACAAAGAGAGATGGCATGAATAAGATTATATGCACTTATAAGAAACAATGAGCCAGTGTCAAACTGGGAACTTTACAATATAAACATTATATGGATTTACTTAAGACTAGTGTGCTAAAATCATTTACCAACCTTGTCTGTTTAAAAATGTATTCAATCTTTCAACTGCTCATGACCTCTATAGCTGCACATATCGGCGTTGGCATTAGTGGGCAGGAGGGCATGCAGGCGGTTCTCTCCAGTGACTTCTCCTTCGCTCAGTTCCGTTACCTCCAGCGCCTCCTGTTGGTCCACGGCCGCTGGTCCTATCTGCGCATGTGTAAGTTTCTGCGCTACTTCTTCTACAAGAACTTCACCTTCACCTTTGTCCACTTCTGGTACGGCTTCTTCTGCGGCTTCTCTGCACAGGTGAGATGGATTAAAAAAAAAATAAAAATTCACATGAATTTGGTTTACAGTTTAGCGATAGACCAGGCAGTTCAATCAGATGATATTTGGTCTTTTTGAGAAAACTCTGCCGAAATGTACTCTACCTACCATTAGTTCCATTTTTTTAATTTATATATACACACAGATTTTTTAAATGTTCAAAAATCTTGTTTTTTATTATGTTATCATGTTTTTATTGTGTTTTATTGTTAGTTAGCTAGTATTTTTAGTTATTGTTTACCTAATCAAAATAACTCAACTGCAGTTTGATTGAGATTAATTGGAATGTACAATGAAAAAACATGATTATTTTTGAAAATTGTTAAAAACAGAGTTATCTGTTTTTGCAAATGAGCTCTTCATATATATATATATATATATATATATATATCAAATTAGACTATTAGTAAATAAATAAATCAGTAAATACAATTAATTATTGAGGTACATTTTACAATTACAAAAAACTGCAAGTAACACATTGAAGTAAACATAGAAAACGTAGACAAACTGAAATTGTATTTTCATATTGAATTCAATGTGTTACTTGCAGTTTTTTGTAATTGTAAAATTTACTAGCAATTTCTGAGAGAAAAACAGAAAATCTGTATACATATTGTATATTTTTTCAAGAATTAATTCTAAATTAAATTAATTCAATTTTTCCAATTCAGATTTGAGTGATAATGTGAACTGTAAAATTTCCAAGAATGTTTTAGCACACATCTTAACCGAAACGTTTGATTGTCGATTCCTTTGTTACAAAATAAAAATAAATTACAAGACATTAAGATGCAGCGAGTGCAGATCCTTTATCTGAAAGTGATATTACTGATCGATCTACACACCCAAAACTAAAGTTGAGCTCAGTGATTTTAATTTTTTCGTGAGCATGCATCTTACAAATGACTAATTTGTTCCTAATTTGTGTGTTCTCTGCTCTCTCCATAGACTGTGTATGATGAGTGGTTCATTACGCTCTACAACCTGGTGTATGCGGCTTTACCTGTTATTGGCCTCAGTCTCTTTGATCAAGTATGTCATATATCAATATACCCCACCCCTGGATTAGCATGCTACATTCAGCATCATTGAACTCAATTCATTCATGAACATGTGTGTATGTGCAGGATGTAAATGACCGCTGGAGCTTCCAGTACCCCCAGCTGTACGCTCCGGGTCAGCTGAACCAGTATTTCAGTAAGATGGCCTTCGCAAGGATCCTTCTGCACAGCTGCTACAGCTCACTTGTCCTCTTCTTCATCCCTTGGGCAGCCATGTGCGACACCGTCAGAGATGATGGCAAAGACATTGCAGATTATCAATCATTTGCCCTGCTAGCGCAGACCTGCCTGCTCATCGCCGTCAGTGTGCAGGTAAATTCTCATTTAACAGTATACACACACACACACACACACACACACACACACAAAATGCACAACAGTTATTGAGAATTACCATCTTACTCAAAAATGTAATAATCTATATATTGTACATTTTAGAAATAGATATATTGGACACATACTGTATAGTGACCCTAAAATCATTTGGACAATTTTTCGGAACCTAAACCTGTTTTGTTGTGTATGTAGTTTCTTATTTTTTAAATAAGTATTTATTTGATAAAAAATACATTAAAAACAGTGAAATTGTGAAATATTATAATTAAAAAAAACTTCTATTTGAATATATTTAAAAATTATATTTGACACCAGTTTTCAGTGTATGATCCTTCAGAAATCACTCTAATATGCTGATTTGCTGCTTAAGAAACATTTTATATTGTGCGCTGAAAACAGTTCAAACTACTTAATATTTTTATGAAACCCAGCCACGATACATTTTTTCCAGGATTTTTAGACGAATAGAATGTTCCGAAGAAATTCATTGATTTGAAATAGAAACCCCAAACCTTTGGATGGTAGATGCAAACTAACCCTATGTTTATGTGTGTTTAAGATGGGTTTGGACACGTACTATTGGACAGCAGTGAATCAGTTCTTCCTGTGGGGCAGTCTGTCTGTGTATTTTGCCGTCACCTTCACCATGTACAGCAACGGCATGTACTTGATCTTCACGTCGTCTTTTCCTTTCACTGGTGAGTGACCCTCCATCCCAACCACATCTGCTCATCCTGCTGTTTGTGTGTTTTAAGCAGCTCCAAATGACTCTACAATTTTTCTCAGGCACTGCAAGAAACTCCCTGAACCAGCCGAACGTGTGGCTGACCATCTTCCTAACCACCATATTGTGCATATTGCCTGTGGTTGCAAAACGGTTCCTCTTCATCCAACTCAAGCCCACTATCAACGACAAGGTGGGTTCAAATTTTGTTGTCACCTCAGTTGATTGACAGGCAATCTGACCAATCATAACACTGAATCCGCTATTTTGTTCGACAAACAAATCGGTTGATTAACGTCGGTGGACTTGAACTTGAAAAATTTCATTTGACTCATTTGGACTCATTCTTGACTCTGACACGACCCTCCTCTGGTCTTGGTCTTGACTTGGACTCGAATGAGCTGGTTTTGACTACAACTCTGCAATATATGAACCCAAAAGACATGAGATTTCATTTTTTTTCCCCCAGTAGAATATCGTATAATGGAGTTTGACTGGCATCACAGGCATCTTGTACTACACGTTTACTATTTATAGTCATTTTTGCTCCAAAACTGCATTCAGACTCTCTCAGGCAATGCGCCAGTTCTCGACAGGATGAGAATGTGAGATCTTCCTCCCTTTATGAGTAGAAGGCATGTGTCGAATGAGTCAGAGCTGTGGGATGCAGTGGCACGGCTGCAGCACAGCATCACGCTGAGGCGTAATGTCAAGGTTATTTCTGGAATCCACAATCAGTGGTGTCACAATCTCATGAGCAGGAGTCATTCATAAACAAAATGACTACAACTTGAGCCTTATGCTTTTTCCTTCTTCTGTGTTTTTGATACTAATTGTATTCTTTCCTTTCAGTATAGTGTATATTTTCTTCTCATTCTTCTGCTCTACAGGTGCGTCATGAGGTCAGACAGGCCAAAGCTGTGCCTCCGCCGCCTCCTCGCAAATTCCCTCGACGACGAATCAGTACGCGGCGATCTGGTTACGCCTTCTCTCATGCTCACGGTTATGGAGACCTTGTCACCTCTGGACGCTTTCTGCGTATTCCAGTTAAGAGCAGACCAGCTCTTTTCCACCACACTGACACTCCGGTGGCTGACAGCACACCTCAGACTTATCGAACCATCTTCGAGGAGGCTCAGAGTCCCTAAAGCTCCTTATTCTGTTGTATATATACTTGTGATGACTTGCCGTCAAGCTTGATTTCACCTTCAGCATTGGTCATATTTAAATAATAAAGGAGAGAGATTCTTGGAGGGGCTTAAAAATATTTCACATATGAGTAAGTGAGATTGTGAAGCGAGCCTGTGAAGCTTTGAATCAGTAAGAAACTGGTTTTAGCTGTGATTAGTGGCTGAAAATCATGCTATAAAACTTGAGAGTTTTCTTAATGTTGTATTAACAGCACCTATGCACACAGAAACACTTGAAAATAAAATCACCCATGTGGTTCCTCATGTATTAAGACCAGAGGACATAATAAATATATATTTTTTAATTTTAGGACATTAGAATGTTCATCTCGCCGTTAGTCTGTCCACATAAAAAGAGGCCTAGAGATTACTCAAGAAGAGCTTCATACAAGCAGATTTCATTTGCTTGTAATTGTGTATGACAGTCTCGTAGATGTTTTGTGTGTTTCTTTTTTGATGTTTTTTATCAATGAATATTTTAAATGGTCACCAAAATGCTTTGATTTGACATACTTTATCATGTTTTGTACAAAGATGCAAATGTGCCTTGATTAGTGATAAATACAATAAACTTAAAAACTACACAAATCTTTTTGCTTTTTTTTTTATTGTATTTGTCTAATTGTTATATGTATCAAGAATCAGATTAAATCTATTTTATTAGTATTTGTAGTAATATATATTCAGCACTGAGCTCAATGCATTTGTGAAACAAACCATTTGAAGCAAATGATTCAAATTCATTAATCAAATTTTTCAGTTGTTCTTCAATAAAATATATGGATCCACTTTATATTATGTATCTTTGAACTATTATGTAACAACATTTAAATGATTTGATACAATGTACTTATTGTGTACATTACATATTTTTTTACAGTACATTTAAAAAAAACTGCATGTAATTCTATCTTTATTTCTGTAGAACTGTTCAACTCTACCCCTGCCCTTCAACCTAACCATACCACAAAACCTGCCCCTAACCTTATACATTTTCCACCTCAACAGCAGCAATACAACTTGAACACAATAAGTACATTGTATCAAACAATTTTTTTTTAAATACAGTATGTACAGTACATTAAAGACACCTAATATAAAATGGGAGCAAACAAATAAGCATAAAGCATTCTTATAAAGAAAACATTTACAAGAACAACATAGTGTCTCTTTTGGAAACTGCATCTGTAAGAACACTTTGTAAGGCCTGTCCTTACTACACAGTATTACATAGTTTTGAGCTTTCTTCCAGTATACTTACAGATTTTTTTTTTAGAACAGTTGATTATCCTCATGTTGCCTGCATGTCCATATCAAAACAAAATAATTACAAGACTTCCCCTTGAAAAACAAGGTTGATGGAATGTTCCAGTTTGTCATTGTTTTCTGCTTGAGTGTACTGGATGAGCTTGATGAAAATATACAGGAGGTTTGACTGTTTTGACTATTTCATCATATTTTAGCTTCCACGTGACATAAATTTGCCAATGTGCATCATTCAGTATATGCTATCTACAGTTGTTCTTTGTTGATTAGAAGCGATGGCATACAAATATTTTGGGGCATCTTCTAGTTCTGCTGATTTAGGTCAGTAGATTACCAGTAAAGCCAGTGAGCTTTTTGATATATAATCTGCTGAGTTTGTTGTTGTTTACCATGTGTGTGGTGGAGACAAATTATGAGCTGTTCCCTAATGCGTTGTTGAATTGAGAGACAAAGTCAGTCAGTCAGGCGAAGGGATTTAGCCACCTTTCCCAGCAGTGCCTACAGCAGATGTTTGTGAGCTTATCCATATCCATGCGTCATCAAAGTCAAGAGTCTGTCAACTTGTTATTAGAGTGACGGGGAGACGAGGACAACCAAAAACTGACCTCTTTCCACTTTTTTGGATTAAATTGAATGGGATAAAAGATACATATAACAGTTCTTTCATGCAATATGTTGGGTGAACCAATCGTTTAATCTAAAAATTTGATCCAGTCTGTCTAAATGATTTGTGAATCATAAATGATAATTTGCTCCTTCAGCAAGATTTGGAATATAGTGCCTTAGTTGTATGGACCACTTTTATATTGCTTTTTCATGTCCTTTTTGAGGCTTGGAAAGTCTAGTTCCCATTGTAATTGCATGGAAAAGAGCAACCAGCACAGTCTTCATAACATCTCCTTTTGAGTTCCATGGAAAAAACGGTCATACGGGTTTGGAACGACATGAAGGTGGACTATTCCTGTACACCTTTCTAAAAATAGGCTTTCTACCATCATCTTTTCTATGTCAGAAATCTGCTCAATTTTGAAACATTAGTTTCTCATTATCTCAATTTTCTGTTCCAAGTCTACTTTTTAGTACGAGTCAGTGTTCAGTGCCCCCCATGCTGAGAGCAGAGGCAAATCTGCCATCCCCTCAAATATGATCCCTCAACAACAAACCACTGAGCATGCTCAGTGGGGTCTGTGATGCTGTTGCTATAGGACTGTGGGGCTCAGAACCACTGTACTGGGGGAGGAGGGAATGTGTGAGGAACCGGTGAGCTGTGAGGAGTGCAGAGCAGAAAGAAGTGTGACTAAAGAGGAACTACAAGAGGGACGTTACCCATTTCCTATCTTTTCATTTTTTATTTTCCCGTGCTTTGCCTCTGCTGAGTGGATGTAGAGCATTAGGTTGTGATCATGCGGTGTGTTTGCTCCAGTTACTGTGCAGACAGAATGAGAGTGTCTATGTGCTGGCTCTCGGATTGATGGAGCTTTACGGCTGGGTGAGTTGATGCAGTTGCCCACATTAACAGCCTGAACACAGGATCGTAATTTACTGTTAACTAAACATAGAATTTAGGGCTGGAATTTGAGAATTTAAGCAATTTACGAACTTTATTAAAATAACAAATAAAATGTTCAATATATTTTAAATAACTGTTTGTTTAACTTTTCGCTGTAGTTTGGGACAAGTGTATCTTCAGAAGTTAGCAAAATATGACACTTTTTATGAACTTTATTTTTGGGACATTCTGACATGTGCTCATTTGGAAAAATGGCTCATAAATAAAAGTTAAATAATGCTGTTTTTAAATCGCAGAGGCGATTTTTTTTTAAGGGTTAGTTAGTAAGGATTTATAATTACAAAACAAGAAGCCTATGTCCTCATGTAAACAGATTAGGTTTAGGTGGTGGTAAATATATTTAGCTCAGTATAAGAACAACTGAATTCAATAAAAACTCCACACAGAGATACAAAAACAAACGTGTTTTTGCTTTTCTGTCTAAAAAGTTATATTTTAGGGTTAAAATATATATTTGGGTTCATCTATATAGTACATTGTAACTGCAATTGTCTGATTTATTGATTTGTACTGAAAGGTGGATTTAAGATTGGTAAAGTATGGAGTCATTTGTATGAAAGCATTATTATAGATAATCCACTGAATGCCTATTTTCTCCTTTAGATTCTGGCCTGAAAGCAGTGAAAATGCAGACATATGAGATTACAAGGGATTCTGCTGGGTTTTGCATTCACTCTGTTTATGCCATGTAATCAGCCTGCCATGCAAGGACTGATGCTTTGAAGTGCTGGTGCTTATAAAATGGATGTCTCCCCAAAGTCAGGAGAAACTCTGATCGTGTGCCACATCCATGGCCAGTCTGTTGGGTGGCACCTATATAACTCTGTACAGACATCCAGACAGCCACGCACTTTGAATTTAACCCACAGTATATCCCTTCCTGAGAGAGGAGATCTGCCGAGGGAAGCACTTGACTATGGCAGTCTAAGTCACACAAGCAAGTCAAGTTCAACAGAAACAGAGGACAAAAAGGTGACTGAAAATTCTAGAGGGTATGAATCGTCCCCAACGCTTTGTGCTTTGGACTCTCCATCGACCAATCCTCAACTAAAAAAAGAGCCATTGCATTGCAGAGGTACTCCCAGATGGCATAACCTCTTCATCCCTGAATCAGAAGTGAATGAGGATGAAGAGGATGAGGACTCAGATGGAGACAACTTGCACAAGTACCATGAGGGGTCATCCCTTCAACTACAAGGAAATGTGACTCAGAGTAATATGAATCCTTTTAGCCAAGTCAAAGTAAACAAAGAACAGGAGAGGGAGTTTGATACAGGTTGCGGGGATCGCAGGGATAGCAGAGGAACCCCTGTATTAATGGACTGCGATGAACAGGACTGGGGTGATGAGGAAGACTTCAGTAAGCATACTCTCGAGGAACCTGATAATAGCTGGGCTCCAACTGAAAACATTATCGAATCCATTACTCAAAACCAAACAGACTATATCACTGACTCTTCCTGTAACAGCTCAGATGGAGTACTAGTTAACTTCAGTGCTATCTACCACAAAACCAACAATGCAGTTCCTGCAACTCCACTAAATCTAGATAGTCCTGTTCCTGGATCTTGTATAGTGTTACAGGACAGTTCAAACCCTTTACCCAGCTGGTCATCTCACAACACTGATCCAAACTGCAACATCTACCCATTCAACTCTTATGGCTTCCCATCAATAGAAATTTCTGACCTCACTATGTGTCTGCAGAGTCAGGCACGGTTAGCAGGTTCCACCCAGAATTACTATAAACTGGTGACGTGTGACCTATCATCCCAGTCTTCACCTAGCCCACCTTGGTCCTCTTTGACCAGTTTCTCTGAGACTCAAAGCCATGGAAGCTGTTCTCCAACTTCCGAATATTTCCTATTCGGACATTCAGAGGAAGAGGAAAGGGAGAAGCCAAAGGTTTTCCAAACTGAACACAAGGTATTTATACCACTACCATATGATACCTATAGTAATGTCAAGATTCAGGAGGCTTTGATTAAGGGATTAACGTGTAACATATGCTGTCTGTGAATACCCCAGTGCATTGTTCTTTATGTGTCTAAATCTGCAATTTTTGAAGTTCTCCCAATACTATCCATTTTTTCCCAGGGTGATGGAAACATTGAAGTGAAGAATATTAGACGAGCCGATAAGGACCAATCTAAGGGAACAAAAGAGAGAATGGTACACATAAAAACCCATCAATCTGCTCCAAGAGAACATAATAGTTGTAATTACATTAAGACTCCTCAGTCTCAGAACTGGATTATCAGCCAGAAATGTTCTACCTTATCAAATCTGGGAGCCCTACAAAACAGCTGTCCAAGCCATTTAGACACAAATTTATCTTCACCTCTGTCTAGGCAACATGCCACCTCTTTTGCAGAAATTGCCCGATGTAAGAAGGGAAATGGAGAGCAATCCATGAAAAAGTGCATAGAGGATCCATCGGGCTCACACTTCATCCAAAACCTCTCTTCTATCCAGAAACAGGATGATTCAGAGATGGCAACAAAGTCCCTGAGTGCTGACAGCAGTAGTCAATCCAATCCAGAAGGTAAGAAACTTAGAGAAACCCTAATATTTTGCTTTCAGTACTTGGTTTTATAGACGGTTTTCCACAACATTTTCTTGTGCCTACAGGTGCTTCATCCCCAGAAGTTGTGCGATACACAAAAGCACAAAGGCCCACCTTTCTCTCTATTCAGCCCTTTGTGCTTCAGGCACCCTCAGGAAAACAACAGACCAAAGCACTTGGTTCCCTTCTTAATCAGTACATCAGCTACAAGTACAGCAAGCCTGGGCCATCCAAAGCTACTTGCAAAAGCAAGGCATATCCACATCATAAGCAACCCTCCCCTCTCAGGAGTTCCTCTAACATCCACCCGGAGGCAGCGACCAGTTCAGACACTTGTTCCACCTGCACATCAAGTCCTATTTTGCCCCATAACCACTCCCAGTGTACCCAGCCCTGCACACTGTTGGGGCTCATTCACCAGGACAGAAATCCACATATGAGTCCAAATATGAGACCAAGAAGCCCTCAACGCCTAGAGCAAGCAGATGGGAGTCCAAAGGCCTGTTCAAGTCAAACACAGTTAAGCCAAAAACATTCTTGGTATGGAAAACAAGCATCTCAGAATCGTCCACTCAAGCAGGTTCCTATTGTTCAGATTCAGACTCCACAATTAATCAAAGAGGAGACTACAGGTCCTCTGGATGCATCCTTCCCTTTACATCAAAACTCCTCCCCTGCCATTACCTCAGTCACCTCCTTGACCTCTATCACCTCCCTTGTCTCTCTACCAGGCACTGGATGGAACTCCCTTTGGCCTTTTGAAGCTTCATCACAGGTCTGCACCAATGAAGAACCTATTACCAATGTTCAACACACCTTTAAGCCAAGGAGATCACCTTGTAAGTGTCAATGAATCATGTTATGGTTTCCATTTACTGTATATAGTTTACTGATGTGCATGTTCTAATAATTATGGATCTTATTCACATATTACTCACACACACACACACACACACACACACACACACACACAAAACACGAAGATGGTGAGAACAAGATGGTAAGACAAATTGGTGTGAGGACGTGTTGTGAATCTGGTGGTAGTTATGTATTTAAGTCAATTTTATGTGTGCTTCCTCAACTCTGCAGGTGTTATGAGGAAACGTCAACATGGTGACTCATTCTCCATGACTGACAGACCCCCTGAAGTGTTCTGCTTCTCCCCAGAAGCCCCTTCAGATCTTCTTTCAGTTGATCTTTTGCACAAGAGAAGTGAGATGATGAATAATCAGATTCTGCATTGATTCTTATGACTAAACGCCCACATTTTCCCTACATTTTTACATGACTATCATTATTATCAGTTGCTAATATGTTCTGTTGTGTATAGCAATATGCCTATGGTTTGTATGGAGACCTTTGTGAATATGAAAATTTGTGCAGTATCTTGTACCACATAGAAATCCCAATTGCAGGAAATACTTTAGAAAAGTGAAGTACAATTCTTTCTCAGTATGCCATTGAAGGCAAAATCCCTTCTGTTACAGAAAGATACAGAGTGGATCTCTGCAGCATTGCCTCTGCTTCCCTGAAGGGGAAAATGTGACCTACTTTTAACTCACTGTCTTGGATTGGCTAACACACTTGGCGTGTTTGTGTGTGTGTGTTTTCTATGTGGGCACAAATGTGTGTACTACTATATGTTCCTTTTATAGTAGGGTTCGTATACCTTTATTTACAGTTGTTCTTGATGTCACAACTGACAGAAATGACCTACAAGTACAGCATTTTAAAATAATTTGCATTGAGTAAATATTTATGCATGTCCTAAATTCCTTTACAAATTGTCAGGTTGAGTGTTGAGGGATCAGAAACACTTTTGAGCAATAAAATATGTTTTTGAATGAATTTAAATAACTACCTTACTCCTATCTCTCCCCTTTCTTATTTCTCTTTTTTGCAGGTATGTTGAAAGCTGTGAGTTTGGCAGTGGATCTCATAATGGCACATTTCAACTCAAGACAAGACCCAGAAGAAAAGGTGGTACAAGGAGTCAATTATTATATTTTTTTAAGTAAAAAGAAAAAAGAGATGTAACAACAGAAATGTCAAATATTACCCATGGGCCCTAATTAGACTGTCAGATAAAAAAAATTGTATATAATTTAATGTACAGAGTCCTTTTAGAATAATAAGGCATCTCAATCTGATGTCTTAAATTGTTTTGTCATTTTGTTTTCAGATCAGACTGGGAAATAGTTTACTGTGCACCACTATCAGCAGCCTTGTCCTTAAACAGCTTTACCTTGCAATCCAGAACATCCTTCAAGATGGTTTGAAAGCCTATAAATTGGACTTGATTATTGGACAACGACACAACAAACTATGGAACATCGTAGAGGCCACAGCACGACCAGGTCTGTATGAGCCAATCAGATGAAAAGCAAATGAAACATCTTTTTCATTATCAGAGTGCCTTCGAAAGCTAATTCAACACTGTTTTTATGACTGCCAATATTTTTCTTTTCACAGGCTCATCTACCCGACTGTCTGACAGCTTGGTGTCTGTGGTAAAAAAATGTTCCCAGTTATCAAGTCGCATGCGGCTCAGTGTCTTCATCATAGATCTGCTAAAGTAGGTCAAATGCTGAATACATCTTTTAAACTTTGCACCACAGTACAGTTAGCTAATGAAAATATTGCTTTTTAGCTTGCATGCTTTGGAATTCTGGATCCGTCATTTATACACTTGCGTTGGTGAGTATGAGGTTTAGTGACAACTGTAAAGGAATGTATTGTCCACTGTCCCAATACTTAATTCCTTACCATTTTATACTCAACTCTATTCAAGATGTTGTGACGGAACACTATCACGAATGGGGTTTCTTGGCTCTGGCCCAGGGGCCAACTTATAGACCACTGTTCCAAGAGCTGCTTCTTTTGCTGCAGCCACTCTCCCTGCTGCCATTTGACCTCCATCTTCCATCCGAACCTCACCTTCAAAGTAAGGAAAAGCAAAACCACAGAGCACCCCTGCCTCATCGGCTTCTTGCCCAGTCAGCTCAGATCCTGCAGATGAGCTCGATCCAGAAGAACAGCAGGAGTCCAACAGGTCACAGCGATGTCTTCAGTCAAAGGGAAACTGATGGATTTTGGCTTAATCAGACACCCACCTCAGAGTGTGAAACACAGAAGAAAGAGGATGTAGCAACTGGAATGGAAAACAATGAGATGCCACAATCTTCAACAAGTCCTCTGGAGGACAAACACTTGAGTGAGCTGCGTTGGGCCAGGCTCTTCGGCTCTAAAGTTGGAACACCAGTTGGCCCACAGAAGGCACAAATAAACATGCGTGGACCGCTGAGAAGGTTAGTAACTGTGATTCTTCAAAACTTCTAATAAAGTCACTTTGTTAACTTTGGTTGTCTTTTATCTTCCTCCAGACGGCCTTCAGAATGGCTGAAGCTTGGTGCATCCAAAGTGGATCTGCTTGCGCAGTCAGTGTGGATAGGAAAATGGCCAGAGACTCATCTGAGTGGTAACCATGACAGAGACACCCCAAACAAAGATGAGATATTATTCTAAAGAGCCCACAAGGAGTCTGATTTTAGCTAGACAGAGTAGAAGCACAATTAATCCAAAATAAACCTTACATAGTCAACCGACACATCCTGTACAATCCAGTGCAAGTGCACCATATCTGTTCCCGGCTAGAATATTGCCTTAGTGATTTACCAATCAGGACAATCTGTATTATACCTTGGTCTATACAAAATATTCACTAACTTCAAGCCATGATGAGATAAAGTTTTTAGATTAAATTTATAACACAATCATAGTATAGTGTAGAGTATATAACATGGATGGATATCGTCTGCCAGCAATCAAGCACAAAACTGGAACTGAGGTCCTCAGAAGTCTTTTCCAACCAAACCCTGCACTTTATCTCTGTCTCAGGTCATTATGTCATGTAAATCTAGTCATATAATTTCTGCTGTTGTTGAACTATGTGGCATTATTAAAAAAAAAAACTTTTCCTCAAGGTCTGTTTGAAATAGTTTCTATAACCATTTCCATGCATGACACAGTAGCATTAATTACTATGCATGACAAATAATAGTTTTCCTTTTAAGCATTCTGTGAATTACAACTGCTGGTTTTATTGCATTTTTGCACGATGAAATCAATTAAATAGCTAATCTATATGATATAGATGCATGCTGAGTAGCTATATTTCCTGTTTCTACAGAAGGACTAGTTTAGTAGTGATATTTGTTGATGACTACATTTGCGTGACCCCTGATGTTAGTGACACAAAGACAGACAAGAGCTCATTGAAGACAATGATTTGATTTTAAAGGCAGTGGTTTTTATATGTCCTGATATTATAGTTGTGCCTGATTGGAACCTTGTGATAATAAAGATTTGCTGAGTCATTAATGTTCATATTGTGTGCTTTTGTGTATGTGTGTGCCAGAAGAAAGTTACAAAAACCATGTCTTTTGAAAAAATAGATTTCTTTTAGTTGACTTGCCAGTGTCTTGTCACTTGTCAATTCCTTTAAAATCAAAATTCCACTTATTATGGTGAACGCTAACTCAGCTACATGTTGCTTGTTAGATGACCAAAATGACTTTAATTGTTCTTAGATGGGTTATGTGTGATAACTGATTCACTTGCACCGTTGGGTCTTCACTCCAATCTGTTTTTCTCTGTGTTCTTCCTCTGTGTACCAACGTGACCCAGAGCATCATGGGTGAGCTGCCCAAATGTTTGGCCATATTGAAACCTGTACCCTGTTGACATAATTACATTGCTTTATTACTATAAATGATAGCATACTTTCTTCAAAGGAACATAATTACCATTTTTACATACCTGGTACGTGCCCCATGTAGGAGGGTAGGATCCCTGTTTTAGAGGGGTATATTGTGGGTATCAGAGGCAAGCTGGTGGAATCCTTCTTTTGCAAGTTGAAGGAGGTCCGACATGCCTTCATTTCATTGCCAAGCTGGATCAGTGCCTTGTTGGTGATGATGGGATATCCAGCACCAAAGAGGAACCGGGTTTTGGGGACGTAGCCAGTAAAACCTATCAAAACGACAATTGTTACTAATTGGTGCAAAATTAAGAGCTACTGTATAAGCACATTCTTTACATTTAAAAAACTCTGTAATTTGCTTCTTGGTAAGCCCAACTCTGGCTAACCTGAGATGAAATACTTATGTGGGCTGCTTTCCTCCATGAAGTACGGGGAGCCTTGTGGTTTCCAGGGGTGCGGGGCCTTGTAGGGGGCAGGATCTTTAGATATGGCTGTAAGAGGACTGTTCAATCTTTTAGGCTACAACAAAGGACAACCATTAGATTAATCTTCTGATCAAGAAGTTGACAAAAAGTAGCTGATGATTATAGCCATAAAATTACAGCATCTGTGAATCAGGGAACTTTCACAGCTTGTTTCAACACAATGATGTGATAATTTCCTGAAATCATGTGGTGTCCTGATTGAAGAGCTTGTTTACTAACAGTACTTCTTTTCATTTACTGGGCATGTGACACTCGACCTGCTTTGATACCGGATATTTAGCATGTATAATTAAACAGGGTGACCATACACAGGGGAGCTGTGAAAGAGAAGCAATCCGACTGTGACAGCTCACTTTGAAATCTGGGAAGCTGTCGTTGACAGTAAAAGACAGGTCAGCAGAAGCTGCACGCAGTCTCTTTTCTTGTTCCTGGCTGAACTCTGATAGTGCATCTCGACAGGTTTCTGCATATGTTTTGCAGAAGTAGTTTTGACGCAATGGAACAAAACCTTGGAGCACAAGAGAGAGATATACCGGTAATGCATGTTTACAGTTTTGCAAACTAGACACCAAGTATTGCAAACCCCCAAACTGTTACCTGTGTATCCCGGAATCCTTTTCTCCAGGTTCCTTCTGCCTCCATGTTGGCCTCTCCAGATTTCATCGCGGGGTTCTGAGTCCTTCTCTGTGGATGGGAAACGCCCGGTATGGAGTACAAGCCTCTGTGAGTGAGACACCTCCGGGGAAGATAGGAGCTTTGCTGTTAACTGACCATAAGTCTGGCCCACGTGATACTTCAGCTGAGGACAGTAGCCTGCATACCTAAACAGAACCATCAGCAGATGTTTGGAATAATGATTATATTATAATTCTTTAAGTCCATATAATTCAAGTGTATGGACACCTAAAGGTGATGCTTTATAAAAGGTAATCCAAATGACTGATTGATGAACCAATGTCTTCTGAAGCAAAACAACAGATGTTTGTAAGAAAAATACTAATATTTAAAACTTTTTTAACTATGAACCATCACTTCTGGCCAGTTGTTCATGCTTCACCAGCCCATTGTGAAGTCTGATGTAAATGCGCTCATATTCTGTCACTTCTCGAGTCATTGCTTCACAATTTGAAGATGTAGAGCTTCATGAAGCGTCAGCTTTGCAGGTCCCATACACTTGCATTAGATGGATTCTTTTTCTAAAAATCTTTGTGTTCATCTGAAAGAAGAAAGTCATACACATCTGGGACAGCTTGAGGGTAAATAAATTAGAGAATTTTCATGCTGGTTTGAGTGTCCCTTTAAACACGCGTTTATATATTATATTATACGTTATATTATTAAACCAATACATTAAATGTGCATTTGGTAAAAAGGCTAAATGAATGCTGGAGATGGAAAGTTAAAAGTTAAAAGTTAGTGAAGAAGTTGAAGAAGTGACATTTCCAATGATATTGATTGATTCATTGATGGATTCATTCATTCATTTATTTAGACCAGAAATGCCCAAAGCAGGGCCCAAGGGTCAAAGTTGGCCCATGATAACCTTAGATTTGGCCAGCCATCCCAAATCACAAGAGAGGGAAAAACATGCCATTGAAGCATCTTCATTTATAATTTATTTATTGTATTTTTACAAATAAGTAAAAGTAGGCTTATTTATTTACTTTTAACAATTTATTTTTAAAAATGTATATTAAAAATGTATTTAAATGCATTCATTTTCAACCCACAGACCTCAATCTAGTTTGGCTTTTGGCCCTTTATAGTAAAACGTTTGGCCACCTCTGATTTAGACAGACAGGTAACGTTACCGTATACACCTAGCAGTAAGTTACTATGACAGCTAGCAACATACACGCTTCATTTGGCTTAGCCTCGTTTTAAGTTACATATAGAAAGGATTTTGTAAGCTTTATTTCAAAATAAACCCAGGCCTATAAACTAGCAACTATCATTCAAAATAAAAAAATTGGTACTTTTTCAAACTAATTAAAATACGAACCACATCTAATTTATGAATCAAAATAATAAACAAATAATTTAATAATAATACAGCAAAATAACTGAGAACTCACCCTGGGATGTACTGTGGGTCAGGTGTCACCAACACTGTACTAAATTTTGGTGGAAACTGCTCCATATTTTCAAACCCGCAGCAGTTTTGATTGTTGTTATACGGTTGCTAGGTGAGCAGCGTCCGCGTGCCATTATTCTGTCAGAGAGCGTAACGACGTAACGCTCGGTGTACTCTAGTCATCCTGAAGAAGAACTCATAAAGTGTGCAGCAGCCTCCATCTAAATAAAATAAAATAACTAACTAATCAACGAAGAGAAAATAAATTCATTTTCTACTCAGAGTCCATTAAATAAAAAAATAAACTCTATCAGCGGTCAGGCAAGTCAATATTGGTCGGTGACAGTCAGGTTTAAATCTGCATGGGTTCGCTTCAGTTGGCTGGTACTTGACCTGGTAAAGATAATGTTACATGACAAGTCAGTTAGTTGTGATGCTGCAGCCTCTTGTGGGTAGTAGGAGAAATGCACCCAGATATGTTATCCTAAAAAAAAAAAAAAAACTATAATGGTTAATTATTATCTGTACATAAAATAATTTAAATGACCCAAGAGGACAAAACCTAGCCTATTTTACTGACAGCCAACGAGATATTAAAGAGTTCTCCCATAATTAAACATACGCAACCCATAGCTAATGTTCCAGTACACTACAACATGTTGTTGGTTTTGTCGAAACTCGAAACACAAAAGGAGATTTCTGAAGAATCTTCACGTGCTTTTCTATAGGCCACAATTAAAGATTTTGACTAACACACACATAAACTGCTGCAACAAGATCGTTGAGTCAGTGAGTGAGAACCAGAATAGTCATTTTCAGCATGTTCCAAGCAGGGGCCGTAACGGGGGGAAGGTTAGGAAAATTCCAAGGGTCCGACGGGGAGAGGGGGTTCAGTCAAACGTGATTGTGGGGGGCCAGAGTAAATATTCCGTTCAGGGGGCCCAGAAACCATAGTGGTGCCCCTGGTTCCATGTGAATGTTTGCATAGGCCTACACTCATTTTCCTTAATCCAAATGAATTCATTCTGACAGTAGATTACAAAACACTTTTTATATGTACCTAATACTTTGTAATTGCATTCAAATATTATTGCACATGTGTATTCAACCATCTGCGCATGTGCAGAGCATCCACTTTGTGGTCGCGCTCAGTATCAGAAAAAGTATCCATCACAAAAGACAATTTTACCATGTTGACTCATCTAAAAATTGTTAGAAATGCTTATCTCATGTAATTTTATTTGATCTGTATTTTCAAATCTGGTGAAGAAAGTCCAGTTGGATTCAAAATATTTTGTTATTTCAAGGATTATTAAAGATCTACACTTAAAGGGGTCATATGATGTGATTTAAATTTTTCCTTTCTCTTTGGAGTGTTACAAGCTCTTCGTGCATAAAGAAGATCTGTAAAGTTGCAAAAACTAATGTCTCTAATCCAAAGAGATATTCTTTATAAAAGTTAAGAGTCAACCACGCCTACCTAAAACGGCTCGTTCTAACACGCCCCCACATATCTACGTCACGATGTGGGAAGATTTGCATAACACCACCCAAATGTTCACGCAAAGAAAGAAGGTGTAACTTTGATTCTCGCTGTAGTATTGTTGTTGCCGTGTGTTTCGTTGTGAAAGCGAAACTACTTTGTTTAGCCTTCCAAAAGAGGACGATATCCGCTTCGTCATGCCTAGAGCTGATCCGTGCTGGTCGCTGAGGAAATACAACAACTTTGCGCTGTGGATCGCCGGATTGGCTTTCACCGTGGACGAAGCAGAGTCCAGCCCGGGGTCGTCACATGTGGTTGCCGCAAGCCGGCCGGCCACTGCTTAATCTAGCCCCTGGCCTGCTCTCACTCTAGCCGCCGGCCGCCGCTCACTCTAGCCCCCGGCCGCCGTTCACTCTAGACCCCGGCCTCCGCTCACACTAGCCCCCGGCCGCCGCTCACTCTAGCCCCTGGCCTCCGCTCACTCTAGCCTGCCGGCCGCCGCTCACTCTAGCCCGCCGTGTGTTTCGTTGTGAAAGCGAAACTACTTTGTTTGGCC
>NW_015539915.1:1619377-1619696 GCF_001515605.1 Sinocyclocheilus anshuiensis
TAAACACATTTCATTACACCAAATACACAAAATAATGTTCTTTTTAGCAACATCATATGACCCCTTTAAACTTTATAAATTGAATAAAAAAGTTAATTTAACTTATAGGCTACTGATTCAATCATTCAATCACAGCCTAAACGTATCATTGCATTAAAAAAGCATAGTAAATTATGCTACAGTAAATGTCTATTCCTCAGCTATGGTATGGTTTTAGAAGCTTGAAATAAAGTGAAGGAGTCATATCCTCCTGACTACCAGGAAAAAACAGTTTTGTGAATTTAGTATTTTGTCATGTCATTACATTGTTTAGAGCATA
>NW_015539915.1:1619769-1619848 GCF_001515605.1 Sinocyclocheilus anshuiensis
TGCAAAATGTGTGGCCATAAACAAGTTTTTCCATTATATACAATGTATCTATAAACTGTATCTAATTTGCATTTTGCAT
>NW_015539915.1:1619858-1620374 GCF_001515605.1 Sinocyclocheilus anshuiensis
ATAAAGATGATTCTCAACTATGTTATGAACGATATTTTTAAAAACCATTGTTCTTTATGCAAAATGTGTGTAAAATGGCCATAAACGAGTTTTTCGATGATATACAATGTATCTATAAACTGTGTCTAATTTGCGTATTAATGTGTTTTTGGGGCAACATAGAATGAACAAATAAGTGCAATAATGGGAGTAATAATTAGCAAGATTTTCAGCAAGATTTCTAATATTTAATAGGAATATTGATACATAATTTTTTCTCTATTCATTTGTTGTGTCTCCCGTGTCTCCCAATAAACATGCTTTAAGTTCTGGTGTCCTCTACAGTGGACATGAAATCGACGTCCTGTTTCATAACAGAAGGTCATATTTTGATTTGAAACCCCATAACATTTTCCTGAGATGTTGATTTATGACAAACAATTTGAAAATTAGTCAGATTTAAATTATAATTACAAAATAGTATCATATTTCCATAAGGATGTACAATTGTATCACTAAATTAAGGTCAGCCATTTT